>NC_090391.1:74602746-74890246 GCF_036365525.1 Heterodontus francisci
ACATGGTAACACTGAATATTTAGAATGATATTGTTAGTCGCCAATCTACTCAGGCTTGCCAGGTTTGACTGTGATCTTCAGCTGGAATGAGATTTGAGGCTGACGAATGGTAGGACCATGTCGTGCCGCGGCAGTTGAGTCATCATAGGCCCGTCATATATTTTAAACGGCAGCCAGCAATCGATTGAAAGACAGGAGCACTGTAGGACATTGGGTGGGAGGACTGACAACTGGTGTGTTTGTAAGATGGCAGCAGTCAGAGCAAGGGTGGAGCCCAGGTTTTCTCATGTCTCCCTGTACGTGTTCCTCCAAGCGGCAATGGCAGGAGGGAAGCGCTTTTCCCATCGGAACGGGTGGAGGAGGCCGGCTTGGCTGGCAGGCAGGGCCTGGCAGGAGATTGAGGAGGAGTTGAGCAGACGTGAGGTAGTCCCATGTAAGAGGCTTCAGTGCAGGAACAGGATCAATGCCCTGATGTAGTATGGCAAGGTGAGTGCAGTGCCTTACATTAAGCTGACAGCCTTAAATGTCACACAATATGAAAATGAAATTGGAGGAGGGGTGCCCCCACTCATTGGTTCAGATCCTCCTCCATCAGATCCTCCTCCAGCTCAGTGACCACCTCCCTGGTATGGCACAATCTTCAGTGACACTGCTGCTCTGACATTTGCAGGAAGCAGAGCCTCTGATGGTAAACCCACTCGTGGGTAGCATCATCTGCACTCAAGAAGCTGCTTGCGTGCTACTGTGCTGCAATGCTAATCCACACTCTGTTCCAGCCTCACGATTCCTGTCCCTCTCTGGGTGCAGCAGACCAACCCTTGGGGACTGCTGTTCTCTCCATCTCTGATGCTCCTCCACAATGGGAGATCTCAAAACAGGAGTGGATGACACCTATTGTAAATTGCTGCACTCACTTCTCAAGCCCTTCATTGTTTTCATTTTTTATACCTATCTTATAAGTCAGAGAGGATGCTCATTCTGAATACCTCTGTTGTGATCGCCAAGATCGGTCAGCCTCCAGATTGCCAATACCGTGATTCAATATCTCTCCCCCTCCCTCCAGTTCCACAATGCTTTTCACAGCCAAAACTGACCTTCCTCTGAACTTCCCCTTGGTTATCGATGGCGAGTCTCTGAAACTGTTAGTCTCGCCCGCCTTTCACTAAATTGTGAATAGTTTGGAAAATTGCCATGAATTTCCAGTTTTCTTTGCTCCGTTATCTGCCCAGCGTCTTGAAGTGGAGCCTCCACCCACGAGCTCGGTCGACTCGGGGAATATCACCTAACTGTGTAAGGACGTCAGGTTTCCTTTGCACCGCTATCCAGCGGCATTTTCACTCCCAGACTGTGGTCACTGTGTAACAAAATTCTGCCCTCCATTTAAAAGTCACGTGTATCGCATTGAATCACCCATCCAACATACACGCAAATTTCATATTGCACCGCCAAGACAACAGTGTCAGAAAACATCATGAACTGAAAGTTTCATTCCATTATACTACTGGATACAATCGGGATGATTTTGTAGAAATCCAAATTATTTCTCCATTTTTTCAAACTAAACTCACTCAGAAAATCTCCATGTCTTCAGCAGCATCATTTTCGGGCGAGTGAGTTCTGATTGATTTAATTGTTGATTTTAGATATCAGACAGAGTGATGGATTAAAAAAACATGATGGTAACAAGTAAAAATGTACCCACCCCGAATTCTAGAGATGTTCCCTTCAGGATATTCTGATCCAGGATCCGTGTCACCCAAACTGTAACTGGTGTAATATTCAATCTGATTGAGGGACTCAATGGAATCAGTAGCTGTTAAACACAAACATGGATGGTTATTGGAGAGATTGATTGGCACGTTCGAATAAATAACATAATACCGTCATCATCTGGTGACAATGTCCTGGGACTTTGTATCTGACGTGATTGTGGAAAATTCATCACAGGGACTGCAGTGGTTCAAGAGCAACTAGGGTTGGACCTTAAATGTTGGCTCATACAGCGAGCCGTTAAAACAATACGCAGTCCAGCCGGTCGGTCAGATTTCAGACATCAGAGCAGAGACAATAGTGTAAAACATAGTCAGTGAGCACAGTTTCTTAATCCAAAATCCCTCCACCCTGTCTCTTTCCCTTTCAGAGTCTCAAACGGCAGGTGGTGGGGCTCCAAAACAGAGCCCCACCCCGGATAATGGGCTGGAAAAGTGTGCAAGGAGGGTAATAACGGATTTGAAATTCGAGTCATAGAGTCGCACAGCATAGAAACAGGCCCTTCGGCCCACAGCGTCCATGCCCACCATAATGCTTATCTATACTATTCCCCCTGCCTGTATTAATTCCACAGCCCTCTATGCCTTGCTCATTCAAGTACCTGTCCAGATGCCTCTTAAATGTTACTACTGTTACACTCTCCACCACCTCCTCTGGCAGCTCATTCCAGATAAACACTATTCCTTGTGTGAAAAATTTTATCCCCTTTAAACCTCCTCCCTCTCACCTTAAATCAATGCCCTATAGTTTTAGTCACCCTTAACATGGGAAACAGACTCTGGCCAGTTAACCTATCTATGCCTCTCATCATTTTATATACCTCTATCATGTCCCCTCTCAGTCTCCTTCGGTCCAGGGAAAACAGACCCAGCCTATCCAATCTCTCTTTATTAATCAAGCGCTCCAAGCCAGCCAACAGCTTTGTGAATCTTTTCTGAACCCTCTCTAGCTTAATCACATCTTCCCTGTAGTGCAGCGACCAGAACTGCACACAGTACTCCTAGTGCAGCCTAACCAACGTTATGTACAACTGTAACATGACGTCCCAACTTTTGTACTCAATGCCTCGGCCGATGAAGGCAAGCATGCCATTCGCCTTCTTCACCACCCTGTCTAACTGTATTGCTACTTTCAGAGAACTATGTACATGCACCCCAAGGTCTCTCTGCTCAACAACACTCCCAGGGCCCTGCCATTCACTGTTTATCTCCTTCCCTGGTTTAACTTTCCAAAATGCATCATTTCGCACTTGCCTGCGTTAAATATACCATTTGCCAATCACTTGCCCACTTTCCCAGTTGATCTATATCCTGTTGTAGCTTTAGATAACCTTCTTCACTGTCCACTATACCACCAATTTTGGTATCATCTGCAAACTTACTAATCATGCCCCTGCATTCTCATCCAAGTCACTAATATGTATGACAGACAACAGAAGGCCCAGCACCGATCCCTGCGGCGCACCACTGGTCACAGGCCTCCAATCTGAAGAACAACAATCCACTACCACCCTCTGCCTCCGATCACTAAGCCAATTTTGTATCCAATGTGCTACCACACCCTGGATCCTTCCGGTACAACCTACCATGCAGGACCTTGTCAAAAGCCTTGCTAAAGTCCATGTAGACAACGTCCACCTCCCTGCCCTCGTCAATCCTCTTGGTCACCTCCTCAAAAAACTCAATCAAATTCGTAAGATATGTTTTCCCACGCAGAAAGCCATGCTGACTATCCCTAATCAGACCTTGCCTTTCCAAATGCATATAAATTCTGTCTCTCAGAATCCCTTCCAATAAATTTCTCACCACTGATGTAATGCTCACCGGCCTGTAGTTCCCTGGCTTATTCCTGCTACCCTTTTACAATAAAGGCACAACATTAGCTCTCCTCCAGTCTTCCGGTACCTCACCCGTTGCTAACGATGATACAAAACTCTCTGCCAGGTCCCAGCAATCTCCTCCCATAGCCTCCTAGGATACACCTGGTCAGGCCCCGGAGATTTATCCAACTTAATGTGCTTCAAAACCTCCAACACCTCCTCCCTTGTAATGTTGATATGCTCCAGGATATCGCTGGTCCCTCCCTTGAACGCATTAGCTTCCGTGACGTTCTGCACGGTAAATACAGACGAAAAATATTCATTTACGACCTACCCCATTTCCCATGGCTCCACACATCGATTACCACACTGATCCTTAAGGGGACCTACTCTCTCCCTAGCTACCCATTTACTCTTAATATACTTATTGAATCGTTTAGGATTCTCATTTATCTACCAGGGAAATCGTCTTTGTGTGTTTTGTTGTAACCTCAGAAATTTATCTCAATGGTTAAATCGCTCCCTAAATATATCACAGGACAAAGCTTTCATCGATTTTCTAGTGTTGTTGCCCCAGTATCATGAAGCGGAATTTGTAGATATCATGTTAAGCTTCAGCATACAAAGTGTCAGAATAAGTTTTTTTGCAGAAACCACTGATTTCAGGTAAGGAGTTCCTGATGGGAACGTGTTTCTGATCCAGAAATCCAGTCACCTCGAGAAATAAAATCTGAGTCAATGTGACTGTCTCCTCCTGAGAGCAGTGATTATTTATGGTCTAGTTTAAATGGAATAAAATTACATGAAAGTTACAAACAAACTGAAATCACGTTCTTTAACCATTCGCGATGGGTGGGAATCTTCCCAAACCCATTGCTCATCTTACTATACACACTGATATAGACACACTCGCACTGTGATAGGCCACCTTCACAGGGTGATAGTGAACGGATTTCTGACAGTGTTCAGTCAGTAAACTGACCATTAAAATGGGGTATTTAAGTGGAAGTGACATTTGTCTGGACAAAATTCGGTATGAAATATAAAACACAGACCTGAACGCCGGATCTGATAGGAATCCTTGCCAGGTGGAATATTCTCAATCTCTTCATAAATTGCATGGTACAAACCAGCCGGTGAACCCTTGCCACCAGTGACAGAACCTGTCAGATGAAGGGTAGGGAGATTAAAGTTTAATTGCAAACCACGAGCGTTTAACAGTAAATTATCTGCGAACACATCCAAATCACAGAGATGCCGATAGTAAAGAGACAAAGCCAGGTATTGTGAATGCAGAGTAGTTTTGATGTGCATATTTTCGGATAAGTCTATGTATCTATTTTTTTTTGCATTCTCATATATTTACCTGCAGCAGACTGGGGACAAATTCAATCAAGTTTGTTAGAAACGATCTCCCCCTGACAAAGCCATGTTGAGTTCCCCGATTAATGCCTGCCTGTCCAAGTGGAGATTAATCTTGTTCCTCAGGATTTTTTCCAATAGTTTCCGTACCACTGATGTTAGATTCACCAACCAGTAATTATCTGGTTTATCCCTGCTACCCCTCTTGAATAATGGTACCACATTCACTGTCCTCAGTCCTCTGGTACATCTCCTGTGATCAGACAGGATTTGAAAATCTGTGTCAAAGCCCCTGCTATCTCTTCCCTTGTCTCACGTAACAGTCTGTGGCACATCCTCCCAGGGCGGTACTGTGGTGCAGTGGTGAGCACCGCAGCAACCCGGGTTCAATTCTGCGTACTGCCTGCGTGGAGTTTGCAAGTGCTCCCTGTGTCAGCGTGTGATTCCTCTGGGTGCTCCGGTTTCCTCCCACATGCCAAAGAATTTCAGGTTGACAGGTAAATTGGCCATTGTAAATTGCTCCTAGTTTAGGTAGGAGGCTGGGAAATATAGGGACAGGTGGGTATGTGGTAGGAATATGAAATTAGTGTATGATTAGTATAAATGGGTGGTTGATGGTCGGCACAGACTTGGTGGGCCGAAGGGCCTGTTTCAGTGCTGTATTTCTAAACTAAGCTATCTCATCTGAGCCTGAGGATTTATCCATTTTAAGCCCACTAAAACATCTAATACTTCCTACCTTTCAATGTTAATTTATTCAAGTATATCACAATTCCCTTCCCTGATCTCTACACCAACATCATCCATCTCCATGGTGAACACAGATGAAAAGTAATAATTTAAAACCTAATTTATGTCATCCGGCTCCACACAGATGGCTACTTTGGTCCCTAATCGGCCCTACTCTTTCCCTGGATATCCTCTTTCCATGAATATACTTTAAAAACTCCTTGGTATTGTCCTTTATCTTGCTCACAAGTATTTTTGCATGCCCCCTCTTCGCTCTCCAAAGTCATTTTTTAAGTACGGCCTGTGCTTTCTATACTTTTTTAGGGCTTGCGCTATTTTCAGCGCTCTGAATCTGTCATAAACCTCCTTTTTATTCCTTATCTAATCCTCCATAACCCTTGACATCCAGGGTTCCCTTGGACTTGTTGCTCCTTCCCTTCAACTTTACGGGAACATGTTGGCCCTGATCTCTCCTATTTCCTTTTTGAAGGTAAGAGCCCATGGGATCCAGGGCAATTTGGAAAATTGGATCCAAAGTTGGCTTAGTGCCGGAGGCAGAGGGTGACGGTCAAGGGTTATTTTTGCGATTGGAAGCCAGGGACCAGTGGTGTACTGCAGGGATCGGTGCTGGGGCCATTACTGTTTGTAATGTACATTAATGATTTCGACGTGGATATAGGAGGTATGTCAGTAAGACCGCAGATGACACGAACATTACTGGTGTCATAAACAGTGAGGAGGAAAGCCTTAGATTGCAGGACGATATAGATGGGCTGGTAAGATGGGCGAGGGAGTAGCAAATGGACTTTAATCCTAAGAAGTCTGAGGTGATACACTTTGGGAGGACTAACAAGGCAAGGGAGTATACAATGGATGGTAGGACCCTAGGAAGTACAAAGGGTCAGAGGGACCTTGGCGTACTTGTCCATAGATCACTTAAGGCAGCAGCACAGGGAGATAAGTTGGTTAGGAAGGCATATGGGATACTTGTATGTATTAGCCGAGTCATATAATATAAGAGCGGGGAGGTTATGATGGAGCTGTATAAAATTATAGTTAAGCCACAGCTTCAGTACTGTGTACAGTTCTGGTCACCAAACCAAAGGAAGGATGTGATTGCACTGGAGAGAGTGCAGAGGCGATTCACCAGGATGTTGCTTGGGCTGGAGCATTTCAGCTATGAAGAGTGACTGGATAGGCTAGAGTTGTTTTCTTTAGAGCAGAGAAGGCTGAGGTGGGACCTGTTTGAGGTATACAAAATTGTGAAGGGCATTGATATGATAGATAGGAAGTAACATGCTCCCTTAGCGGCGGGGTCAGTAACCAGGGGGGATAGATTTCATGTAAGGGGCAGGTGTTTGAGAGGGGTATTGAGGAAGAAACTATTCACAAAGAGGATGATTGGAGACTGGAACACACTGCCAGAAGGGGTGGTAGAGGCAGTACCCCTCACAAAATTTAAGGTATTTAGATGAGCATTTGAAATGGGATAGCATGCAAAGCTAAGGGCCAAGTGCTGGGTAACGGGATTAGAATAGATAGGTGCTTGATGGCTGGCACAGACACGTTGGGCCGAAGGGTGTGTTTCTCTGCTGCATAACTCTATGACTCCATGACCTGATCTCGTGCTTGTCATCGTTTGCAAACTACTTCCAGTCTAGTCAAGTTACAAGGCTCGATCTTTTCAGCTTTATGATTGTCTTGTTACAGAGGCTGTTCTGGCCGGGTCCTTGGCAGAGATAACAGGTCTATGCTGTCCTAGCTATGGACTCTTTCTTATTCAGAGAGAGAAAGAGAGCTTTTTCTATAAGAACTCTATATTATTATGAAAAGTGCTTTTTATTAAGAGGTCCATTTCTTATAATAAATCAGGAGTGGGTTAGATGGGTGAAATATGAGTGCAAGCGTTGTTTTGGAATGTCGAATCACCGCTGGTGAATACAGGAGGTCCTATACAAGTATCACTTGTCAAAATAACTGACAGGCCCGGTTAGACAACTCGCGATTGGATGCCCAGAGCTCGAATCTGAAGGGCAGGAATTGATACCCAATGGATGAAGGAAGATGAACAGTCAAATAAATAGCTGAATGCACAGCCCAAAAAATCAAATTATCTTCCTGATCCATTGTTACAATAAGTAAATTCTTCCAGAGTTTCATGTATTATGTGATGAACTCTCACAGTGAATGTGAACACTTCAAATCACTCTCCGTTTTGAATGTCACATTTTATTCATTCTGGAGCACCTTGAATGGAGAAAATCAGCAAAAACGACTACAATGTATTTCTAACAAGGTCACCTGACAGTCCATAGAAAGCTGCAATGACCGAAAGTCTTGCAAGTATATGACATTAAATCTGCGATTTTCTGTTTGTTCCGCGGTAAGATATGAGCCTCACCTCTTCTGATTGACTTTTTCTGTATAACCACCATCAGTGAGACCAACACACAGATTAGCAGGACTCCGAAGCAGACTGCAACTAGGATGGAAGTAATTTTATATCCCTGTTCTAATGACAAAAATAAAGAAAGGTTTAGCACAGACACAGTCCATCTTGTGTGATAAAATATTTGCAAGAAGTATTTAATAATTATATCCACTGCTTCCAGGCAATGAGTTGGGCTGAACATTCCCCATTATGTGGTGCACATTGCACCAGAGGAAAGTGTGAAACAATCTAAATTACAGAGACAGTGCCCCCATGTTTCTGATCAGTGCAGGGCAGTTCAGGTGCAGCCAGAAACTGGGATTAGCGGAATTTAAACTGGACCATTTGAAATATGCGGTGAGGCAACAAAATGTTCCAGTCAATGAGAACGTGCACATAGCATCTTCAGAAAATGACAACAATACCAATTCAACTAATACAAACTCTAATGCTAGCTGGACTATTAATAATGGTAAGTACCTGCAGATGTGGATGGGAAAGCAATTGGAGGCACATCGAACCCGATGGAATATATTGTACAAAAAGTTCAGGAGGATGAAATTTCAGCACTTTCCATTTAAACGATAAATACTGTTCTTAATTTCCCGAACTAATGAGTCAATTTAACAAAACAAGGTACCCTAACCCCACTCTCCAAACCCTGCCACCCTCACGGAACAAATCACACTGGCATCTGCCTTGTGATCACAGTCAGATTGAGCCAGCGATGAGGAAGGACAGTCGGCCAGAGAAGATTCGCTTCCAGTGCACTTCACCTCATCCAGCCAGATAACACCGTCACCCTGAGAAAAAGTAGCTCCTCCGGGGGCCAATAGAGCGTGACCACAACCCAGCTGTCTGCAGACAACATTGGCATCGGACAAATCCCAGGAGTCATCACAAACCGTGCCCCAGCTGTTATTGCACAATATCTCCACTCTCCCAGAGCAGTTGGTGTTACCTCCAAACAGGCGCAACCAATGTCCAGAATCTGGCAAACAGAATCAATTATTATTATTGATGTAGTATAAGACAGGAGTACAAGTCAGATAGTTGGTATAATAAAGAGGAAGTAGCACCTGGTGAAAGTACATGTTTACAATCATATTCTCGAATGCAGTCCTCTGATCTATGGAGCTGCTCCTCAGTTACTTTTGCTTCTGTTGAAAAGAGAAACATGTTGACTGTATCAGCCACCAATGTTTGAAATGACACTCACAGATTGAGACGTTTGTTGTGTTACCTGAACAAATAACACCAGCATCCTCCCTGTGTTCACAGTTGTGTTTCCCCCACGGTTCTGTTTGACACTGCCAAAGGAACGATTCGTGTGAAATACACTCCATCCCATCGAGCCAAATGGGTCCAGATCCTTCTCCGAATGACAGAGTGTAATAATCGATAGAACTGAGGGGACCACACTGTAACTGTTTACAGATCACTTCTGCATCAGGTCCATCAAGTGTATCCGAGCACACTGTTCCCCAGGTGCCATTGTGGAACACTTCCACTCTCCCCTCACAGCGATGCTTCCCATTCACCAGCCGCAGCTGTTTGTGCTCTGTCAATGACACAATTGATATCCAGGTGTTTGGACTGATAACGCATTGTTTTTCATACTGCACAGCTCAACACATGCTGCACCAGTTGTGTTCACTGATTTCCGGTAATTATTCAAGAAAAGCGATAGAAAAACACCGGCAGCCCATAATGTATTAAAGAATAATCAACACGGATTGAACAACAGAAAGACAAACAACGTTACTGCATTGTTTTCAGACGTTACAGAAAGATAACGGGGATAATGCAGTCGATGCAACATGCTTGTTTTTTTCAGAAGGCCTCCGACAAGGAACCACATCGTGAGATCATGACTGGGGTCAGAGCATGTGAAGTCAAGAGATCAGTGGAAGAATAGTATAAGACGAGCTACAAAGCACACTGTCGGGTTTAAATGTGGTAACCCATAATGGCGGAAGGTGGGAAGTCGTGTTCCACAGGTCTGGGGTCACTGCTGATCAATATTTACATAAACGATTTTGACTCAGACAAGGGAGACATAATTTCAAAATTTTAGATGACAGCAATTTGGGGATCTAGTTAACACTAAGAACAACAAATACGAAATACGGAAGACGTTAGCAAAAGAGCCGAATGGGCAAACAATTGCCAAATGAGTTGAATACAGATAAGTCTAAGGTGGTCAGTGTTGATAGGAAGATTAAAGACGCAACGTACTTCTTGTAAAATAAGGATTAAAATGATGTATAACAGCAAAGAGACCTCGGGATACAGGGGCACTAATCACTTATAAAGTGACAGAGACCGAAGCTAGTGATCATAAATATAGGATGATCATGAACAAATCTAATAAGAAATTCAGGAGAATTATTTTTTTTAGCTCGGAGTGGTTTGAATTTTGAATTCCGAACACATGCAATTGTTGAAGTGATGAGCGTCGATGCCTTTAAGGTAAAGCTGTATAGGTACATGAAGAAGAAAGAAGTAGGCGGATATGCAAAGAGGGTTAGATGCAGTGATATGGAGCAATACTCATGGGCAGCACAAACACCACATTGACCAGTAAGGCCGAATGGCCAGATTCTGTGCTGTCCATTGTATGTAATTCGATGTCATATCTTCCCTGTGAAACCACGTGCACAACACTACGGAAAATGGGCACATGGAAGCACCCTTACCTGAACACAAGATCCTCACATCTTCTTTATGAGAACAGTCGTGGTTACCCCACGATGCTGAGGGACATTCCCAGAGAAATGATTCGTTACCGAAACACTTCAGTTCATCCAACCAAACTGGCCCTGAGCCTCGTTCACAAGATGCCGGAAGTGCCAGGTCCAAGGCCTTTCCACAACCCAGCTGTTTGCAAACCACGTCAGCGTCCGCCAGATCCCAGGAATCATCACAGACTGAACCCCATATCCCATTGCAATAAATCTCCACTCGGCCAGTACATGGGCTTCCACCGTCAGACAGCCTTACCTGCACGTGGTCTGTTGGACAACAGTACAGGAGGATTATACTTTCAATAGACATTCACCTCATCACTCAATGCAACTCATTGCACCATCACCAGCTTTAAAACAAGACATGTTAAATGCGCCTGTGACAGGTAAATAAAGCTATAAAACTGAATATCTGTTTACACATGCTTCTTGCACAGAATGTAATGAACAGAAATGTTTCAGATATCCTACTACATCTGGCTTTGACATGTTATGTTCTCCAGTTCCCATTTTATGTTTAGAACGCTGTGTACGTTGTTGTACAGGCGATCACTCACACGATTAACAATTAATTTGTACCCATGTTATATTACTGTATATGTTCCTTGTCCATGTATGTTACCCTTATCTGTTATCTTGGTCAGACATTTACTGTCATCTCCTATTGCCTTAATCTTGAATTGCAAGTGACTTGCATTTATCTAGCGCTATTAACGTAATGCAACATCCCAAAGCGCAGTACAGGAGTGATATCAAAGAAAATTTAACACAGAGCACCGAAGAATATATTAGGTCACATGACCAAAAGCTAAGTCAAAGAGTTTGTTTGTTATGGAGTATCTTGAAGCAGGGAAGAGAGGTTGACAGGCAGAGAGATTTAAGGAAGTAATTTTAGAGCGTGTGAACTTTGCAGCTAAAGGCACGGCCGCCAATGGTGCGCAATTAAAATCAGGAATGCTCAAGAAGCCAGAACTGGGAGCTGTCAAACTGGAGCCGATTGCAAAGAGAGGAGCTGCGAGGCCAGGAAGGGATTTGAAAACAAGGATGAGAAGTTTAAAACCGCTCATTGCTGGGAAAAGTAGGTCAGTGAGCAGAGGGCAGATGCCTGAGTGGCAATTGGTCGAGACAGCAGCATTTGCAGTGGTTGGAACTGGGGAAGCCAGCCAGGAGTACATTAGAATTATCGAGTCTGGTGGGAACAAGGCAATCCACAAGAATAGATCACGGCAAATTCGGGTGATATCCTGGAGGTGAAAATAGACAGTGTTAATGAAGATATGGAGATTTGGTAGGAGGCTCACCCCGGGGTCAAATGTAACACCAAGATTACAAGCAGTCTGCCTGAGTCACAGACAGTTGGTGTGGCGAGAAATGGAGTTGGCAGCAAGGAAACATGCGATGGGGACTGATGGTTTCTATCCTTTCAATACAGAGTTGGAGGAATTTTCTGCTGATGCAGTACTTAATGTCAGACTTGAATTCTGACAGTGTACAGGCTGTGGAGGGTCAAGAGAGTTGAATGTGAGGTAGAGTTGGATGCGGTGAGATACATGTGGAAACTGAGGCTCTGTTTATGGATATCAATGAAAGGCAGCATGTAAATGAGAAATTAGGTGTCAATGGACAGATTCTTTGGTGACTTTGCAGGAGCGGGAAGAGAAGCCATTGCAGGTAACTTTCTGACAATGACTGAACAGATAAGACAAGAACCAGCTGAGTGCAGTCCCACCCAGCCAGGAGATAATGCAGAGGGGTTGGAGAAGAATTTCATGATCAATCATATCAAGATTTGTAGACAAGTCAAGAAATGGGAGGAGGAAACGTTTAGATATGTTACAATCACTTAGGATGACATTTGTGACTTTGATAAGAGTTATTTTGGTCTTGTAGTGTGGATAGAAATCTGATATGAGGAATTGGAACATGCAGTCCATAAAAGATGAGCATGGATTTGGGAGGTTACAACACATTCAAGGACGTTGGTGAGGTATGAACAGTTGGAGCTGGCAATAATTTGCATGGACAGGTGGTCAATGATTTCTTTCTGAGGAGAGGTATGATGACTGCAGATTTGAAGGAGAGGGGGCTGAACATGGAAGAGAGAATCGTGAATATTGTCAGCTGACATGGGACCCAGGTAGGGAATTTCTCTGTTCAGTATCTTAGTAGAAATAATGCGCACACAGCAAGACGTGGATTTCATCAACAGCATCGGTTCAGAGAGAGCGTGAAGGACTCTAGGAGAGAAACAAGAAATGCAAATTCAGGGTGATGGTGTGGGGTGGGGTTGGGGAACTGATAGGAAGTTAGGCCTGGTGGATTGGGGAAGAAAGGGAAGTTGTGGAGGCGACTGAACAGATATTTTTGAATTTTGTGACAAAAAGTCTAGGAGTCCTCTCATTTATTTTTGGAGTTCAGGGTGGACGAGACAGGGGAGTGGTTCAGGGGGAAGATTTATGATGGAGAAGATTAGCTGCGCGTTTCCTTTGCCTTCCTGGATGATCATTGTCTAACGGGTGGTTTTAGCAAAGAAGAGCAGGACCCGATGATGTTTTATGTGATTGATCCATTCAGGATTATATTACCAGATTGTTGGCCAGATGTCACCCAGCCTTTCTGTTTTTTTTAAATTCTTTCATGGGGTGTGGGTGTTACTGGCAAGGCCAGAATTTCTTTTATCCACCCTATGTATTACTTCCAATTCATACTGGAGAATGTAACGTCCACAAGTTCTACCCTTGAACATCAGTCTTGCAATATGCAGTATCTTCGTGTAGAACTATGTTCCAGGGTCGTCTTGATTATAACATTATCATAAATCGATGTAATATTAATTTCATAACAGAATCACTTACTTTTGTAAGGATGGGACTCTGTCTTTGACAATGAAGACATTTGAGTAATTTTAGAGATAAACCATACGTCTGAACAGAGAATATGCAGACCTATCTGTCCAGACAGGCTGCTGCTATTATGTTCAATGAGCAGACGAAACCTGTGAGGCACATTATCACTTGCTATTGTCTGTAAAATATCAATGAACTAAACTACCAATTATATCAATATATGACTGTTGGAGGGTACAAAGAGGGCAGAAAACAGGATCTCTCTGCAAAACGTTGGACAGGATCAGGAAGTGTCATTGGACAATTGAACTCCAGATGTGTAGACCTCCTGGCTGAGCAGGAAACCAGTATTTAATCTGGATGAGACAAAAATGATTGGACTAATTGCGTCAGGCACTTTGGGGAATAAGAATCAGGATGTGACCCATCAGATAGAGAAGTAGAAGACAAGGAGAAGACACATGGATTCTGTCGGCGGACATAAATGTTGGGTGGAGCTGGACATCTACCTAACTAAACAACAAGAAGACATACTCTACTCTGTCCAGTGACTGAGTGTGTAATAACCATTCGGCACTGTAAACTTCTGACGTGAAACGATGGAATGTATTGAATGCCGCTGTGTCCGAAAAACATATTTACTGTAACCAATCGGTATCAAATCTGAATCATTAACTATCTCTTATGTTGTAAGTTCCACTCTGTCATATTTAAATAAATGTTCGTTGGAACAACCCCAAACTATCATTAGAGAAATATCAGCACGGTTTTGTGACGGGTAGGTCGTGCCTCACAAACCTTATTGAGTTTTTCGAGAAGGTGACCAAACAGGTGGATGAGGGTAAAGCAGTGGATGTGGTGTATATGGATTTCAGTAAGGCGTTTGATAAGGTTCCCCATGGTAGGCTATTGCAGAAAATACGGAAGTATGGGGTTGAAGGTGATTTCGAGCTTTCGATCAGAAGTTGGATAGCTGAAAGAAGACAGAGTGTGGTGGTTGATGGCAAATGTTCATCCTGGAGTTTAGTTACTCGTGGTGTACGGCAAGGATCTGTTTTGGTGCCACTGCTGTTTGTCATTTTTATAAATGACCTGGAAGAGGGTGTAGAAGGGTGGGTTAGTAAATTTCCGGATGACACGAAGCTCGGTGGAGTTGTGGATCGTGCCGAAGAATGTTGTCGGGTACAGAGGGACATAGATAGGCTGCAGAGCTGGGCTGAGAGATGGCAAATGGAGTTTAATGCGAAAAAGTGTGAGGTGATTCACTTTGGAAGGAGTAACAGGAATGCACAGTACTGGGCTAATGGGAAGATTCTTGGTAGTGTCGATGAACAGAGAGATCTTGGTGTCCAGGTACATAAATCCCTGAAGGTTGCTACCCAGGTTAATAGGGCTGTTAAGAAGGCATATGGTGTGTCAGCTTTTATTAGTAGGGGGATCGAGTTTCGGAGCCACGAGGTCATGCTGCAGCTGTACAAGACTCTGGTGAGACCGCACCTGGAGTATTGCGTGCAGTTCTGGTCACCGCATTATAGGAAGGATGTGGAAGCTTTGGAAAGTGTGCAGAGGAGATTTACTAGGATGTTGCCTGGTATGGAGGGAAGGTCTTACGAGGAAAGGCTGATGGACTTGAGGTTGTTTTCGTTGGAGAGAAGGAGGAGCAGAGGTGACTTAATAGAGACATCTAAGATAATCAGAGGGTTAGATAGGATGGATAGTGAGAGTCTTTTTCCTCAGATGGTGATGGCAAACACGAGGGGACATTGCTTTAAGTTGAGGGGTGATAGATATAGGACAGATGCCAGAGGTAGTTTCATTACTCAGAGAGTAGTATGGGCGTGGAACGCTCTGCCTGCAGCAGTAGTAGACTCGCCTACTTTAAGGGCATTTAAGTGGTCATTATATAGACATATGGATGAAAATGGAATAGTGTAGGTCAGATGGTTTCAGAGGTCGGCGTAACATCGAGGGCCGAAGGGCCTGTACTGCGCTGAAATATTCTGATTCTAATTCTAAAAAAAAAACATCGGTCGAGGCTTTCATTCTGCACAATACAACTTCCCCAGAACATATGCCTGCATTGACATGCTGCACAATGGAACTATCAAGCATCTGGTTCAAAACATCTGTCTACTTTTATACACAGCCTAATGAAACTTACACCAGAACAACTCCCACACAGCTACCTCCACTTATATACTGTACAGTAGAACTGATTGCAAGCTCGATGCCGGATTTGATACCACAGCTGAGAGTCCAATTCTGTATTCTATTTATCGCAAAATAGAGATCTTTCACCCCTATCATCATTCACCTCCCTTCCTGCCGCAGCCCATCTGCTGCTGAAATGCTCACCCATGCTTTGTTGTCTGTGGAACAGCATATTTCAATGTTCTCCCGGGTGATAACCCATCCTGCATCCTCCAGAAACATCAGCTCATCCAAAGCTTTGTCGCCTGCCCTCCATTAAGCCTCTCTCAGGAGCGCCACTGCACTCACTGGTATCCCTGCTGCCAATGCATCGTGTTTTCAATTATGATCTTCATGTTCAGACACCTTCATGCTCTCCCCCTGCCATCAGTATAACCTCCTCCAGCCTGAATCATGTCGAGCGCTCTGCATTTATCTGAATCCAGCTTCTTGTACATCTCCACTTCCATCCCCCACAACTTTCAGTCTAGCCTTTAACCATCTTACCACCCAGATGAGAATATCCACCCCAAACATCTCTGTGTCTCCGCCTCTTCAAATCCAACCATCTGACTAAAAATTTAGTCACCCGCTCTAACATCTCTTTGTCTGGCTCTGTGTCAGTTTTCTGTCCGATTACATTCCTGATAAACTCTTTGTGATGTATGTGTTTATTGAAAGTTCTGTAAGAAAAAAGTTCTTGTTGTTTAATTGTGTCCGTGTTCTCTCTCCCTGAACACCACCCCATCCATCCACAGCTCCCCCACCGCCCACCATCCACATCCCCTACCCCCAAATGAAATTACTGATTTGAGACACCCAGGAACAAGTCACCTGTATTATCACTTTTCTCAGCAGATTAGACATTTCACTTCTTTGTTATTGTAAAAGCAGTGAAGAATTTGTTTACCTGAACACAGGACCCCAACATCCATACTGTCAGTGAGATACGAATTCAATGTGAACAAACTGCAGTTCTGGAGCTGCAATTCATTTCCGACACATTGGACATCATTCACCCAGACGGGTCCTTCACCCTTTCAGTCCTTTGAATAGTTATAAGTGGCTGTCGCTTCACCGCAGCCCAGCTGTGTACAGACCACGTTGGCATCATTCAGGGTCCAGAGTCTGTCCTGTAATCTCCTCCAGCTGCCGGTGTAGTAAATCTCCACTCGCCCATCACACCAGCTTCCCCCGTTAGTCAGCCTTAGTGACCAATTTTCATCTACAATATGAAACACAATGGTGAAATTGAAGCATAATTCACAGTCACCAGAAAAGTTATTAATTTTGATGGTTACTATTTCTGTCATCATTGTTCAGAAGGCTTGTCGGCAGATGTTGTTCACCATCACCTTTTCTCAGTAAATACATTTTGGAGACATACCAAGTAGCTTCCGCTGACGAAACTGGGGGCCAAGGGTAAAATGAACTGGGGTTGAGCGCGGCACATGCCGGCAATTGATAAGTGATGAGACCGAAGGTTGGTGCAGGGGCTTTAAATAGCTCCTGACAGATGACAGTTCCTTTCATCCCATATGGAGAGAAACAGACAAGTTTACGTTACCACAATGCTTCCGATGACATCTCAAGTCGCCTCACAGGCAATGAAGCACTTTTGATTTGTAGTCACTAATGCTGACAGGTGACAGACTTGAGGGACTGAAGGTTGTCCTCCTGTCCACATGTACTGATATTTCCTGCTCTCGCCCTGTACTTGAAGCATCATCAACGTTTGTTCCAATTTCTCCCCCGCATTTTCACATAGTCCATCTTCAACTCTTCCATTCCCTTCCTTAACATCTCTGTCTCTGGTTCTGGGGAATCTCACAGTTATCTTGACTATGATTCCTCACACCACGAATACTAGAATGATTCTATCACATTCTTCCACTTTCTCCATCTGCATTGTATCTGTCTGGTGATGCAACCGATCATACCAGTGCTTCCAGATATGTCTTCCTTTTTCCACAACCGAGGAATCTCCTCATCTCCTCATCCACCCACCATGGTTGACAGGGCCCCATCACGTCCATTCCATTTCCCATACTTCTGCTTTAAACCTTTCCCCCCTCGCAGAACCATGATAGGATTCTGCTTCTCCTCATCTTCCACTCCATCAGCTTCCATATTCAACAGATGATCTTCCACCATTTCCACCACCTTTAATGTGATAGCACTACCAAGCACATCTTCCCCTTCCCTCCACTTTTAACATTCTAAAGGGACCATTCGCTCTGTGACACCCTGATGCACTCTTCAATCATTCTCAGCAACCCTTCCCACAGGAACTTCCCAGGCAAGCGCAGAAGATGCATCCACTGCCTTGTTACCTCCACCTTTCTCACCGTCCCAGCCGACAAACACTGCTTCCAAGTGAAACAACGATTTGCTCGTACTGCTTTCTCTTTTGTATACTGTATTTACTGTATTGACTGATTATGATGCTTCTCCTTTACATTGGCACAGCAAACACAGTTGAGTGATTACTTTGCAGAACACCTTTGTTTCGTCTGCAAGCTTTACCTTTATCTTCCAGTTGCCTGTCATTTTCATTGTATACTCCACTCCCACTCTGACCTCTCCCTCCGTTTTCTCCTTCACAGTTCCAATGAAGGCGAACACAAGTTTGAGAAATAGCAAATTAAAAGCAAAATACTGCAGATGCTGGAAATCTGAAATAAAAACAAGAAATGCTGGAAATACTCAGCAGGTCTGGCAGCATCTGTGGAGAGAGAAGCAGAGTTAATTTTTCAGATCAGTGACCCGCCTTCACAACTGACAAATATTAGAAACGTAAAAGGTTATAAGCAAGTTAAGTGGGGGTGGGGCAAGAGATAACAAAGGAGAAGGTGTAGATAGGATGAGGTTACAGAATAGCTGACCAGAATGACATGGAGCAAAGATGTGTTGATGGTGTGTTGAAAGACAAAGCATTCGTACAGAAAGGGTTTTAACGGACTTAAAATTGAACAGCCACAAGTACAAACATAAAAAACAGTGGGTAAACCAACTGAACAAACTAAGATGAAATAATATAAAAACAAAAAAAAATTAAAAAGGGAAAAGAAAAAATAACTAAAAATAAAAGTAAAATGGAGGGCCCGTCATGCTCTGAAATTATTGAACTCAATGTTCAGTCCGGCAGGCTGTGGAGTGCCGGATCGGCAAATGAGATGCTGTTCCTCGAGCTTGCGTTGATGTTCACTGGAACATTGCAGTAATCCCAGGACAGAGATGTGAGCATGGGAGCAGGGGGAGTGATGAAATGGCAAGCAACCAGAAGCTCAGGGTCCTGCTTGAGGACTGTTGGAGGTGTTCACAAATCAGTCACGCAGTCTGCGTTTGGTCTCCCCAGTGTCGAGGAAACCACATTGTGAGCAGCGAATACATTATAGTACATTGAAAGAAGTACAAGTAAATCGCTGTTTCATCTGTAAGGCGTGTTTGGGGCCTGGAATAGTGAGGAGAGAGGAGGTAAATGGGCAGGCATTACACCTCCTGCGATTGCAGGGGCAGGTGCCGTGGGAAGGGGATGAGGTGGTGGGGTAGCGGAGGAGTGGACCAGGGTGTCACGGAGGGAACGATCCCTTCAGAATGCTGACAGGGGAAGGGAGGGGAAGATGCATTTGAAAGTGGCATCACGCTGGAGGTGGCGGAAATGGCGGAAGATGATCCTTTGGATATGGTGGCTGATGGGGTGGAAAGTGAGGACAAGGGGAACCCTGTCACGGTTCGGGGAGGGAGGGAAAGGGGAGAGGGTAGAGGTGCAGGAAACGGGCCAGACATGGTTGAGGGCCCTGAAAGCCACAGTGGTTGTAAGGACCTCCTATAAGGACTCCATTCCATTCTCCCAGTTTCTCCGTCTCCGTCGCATCTGCTCTGATGATGCTGCCTTCCATGACAGCGTTTCTGATGTGTCTTCCTTTTTCCTCAACCGAGGATTCCCCCCCGCCACCCCCACTGCGATTTACTTGTACTTCTTTCAATGTAATATACTGCATTCGCAACAAAAACGACTTGAGAGGGTTACAGCAATGCTAACCATCAAACAAATACTCCAAATGTATGAGCTCTTCAGAATATTCCTGCTTTAATAAGCCTCCTATGTCTTTATTAAGTATAGAAAATGTACCCTGATACTCTCTTCAATCATTCTCAACACCCCTTCCCACAGGAACTTCCCATGAAAGCGCAGGAGTTCCAACCACTGCCCTGTTTCCTCCACCTTTCTCACCATCCAAGCCCCAAAACACTGCTTCCGTTGAAACAACGATTTACTTGTACTGCTTACTCTTTAGTATACTGTATTTACTGTATTGACGGATCATGATACGTCTCCTTTGCATTGGCAGACCAAACACAGTGGAGTGATTACTTTGCAGAACACCTTTGTTCAGTCTGCAAGCTTTACCTTTAGCTTCCAGTTGCCTGTCATTTTCATTGTGTACCACACTCCCACTCTGACCTCTGTCTCCTCTTTCTCCTACACAGTTCCAATGCAGGTTAACATAAGTTTGAGAAACAGCACTTCCTCGTTCCACCAGACTCTTTACAGCATTTTAGAATGAACACTGAGTTCAGCAATTTCAGATCAGATTCCCTCCCCCTTTTTTCTTTATTGGACGATATTTGCCTTCCAATTTGCATCTCCTCTAGAAATGTGCTTTTTACTTGGCCCATTCCAACATATTTTTGTTCTGCATTGTCCGTTTTACCATTTCATCTCTCCTGTCTTTCACCACATCACGGTGCGTTCCTTTCATTCTTTCCTTGTTTCCCCCTTTCTTTAAAAAAACTGCTAAATTTCGAAGTCCTGATGAAAGATCCACAAACTGAAAGGTTGATTCTCTTTCTCTCACCATAGATGCTGCCGGAACTGCTGAGTATTTCCAGCACTTACTGTTTTTATTACCGATATTCCAAGTTGTGAAATGTGGGAGCACTTTTGCATTGAGCAATGTCCCACATACAGTGATCAGATAACTGAGCAGATATTCTGTTATATGAGGGTGCTGGCTGAGAGATAAATGTAATCCCGGAAACTGGGAGAATTTAAATTGACATCATGTTTGTGAAATTTTCAAATACATAGCACATTGGTGAAATAACGAATTACGTCATTCAATATCATTTTATTGCAATCGGTGTGGTGGAACTTAAAATATATCTCACAATATGTATCTTGCAACAAGTTCACAGTGTTTTCTATTGAACAGCTGATCTTTGCAGAGAATTCCATGATCATTTATATTTGAACTGCCTTTATTGATAACAGTTTCAATGCTCGAGCAACATTTCCATTCCATGGCAGTGGTCCTGGGAGCATCTTGCTGATTCTATAGCCCTTGGATAATGCCCCAGATTTACCCGGAAATAGATACTATATGACGCGCAGTACTACCAACTAGTCATTGTATGTATTAAATGTTTACTGGAGTGAAGCTTTAATTCATTTGTAATTTAATTCAGACCAATAAACCCACAAACACATCTCAGAATCTTAGTGACAAAGGAAGCATGGGATCAGCAAAACTAGTGAATCAGAGACTTGTGGACATAGTCAATGAAGCTTGAAAGCAGAATTGACTGAGATGACTCACCCGCACAGATGACACTTGTATCGTTTTCATGTGAGAAGCTAAACTGTTCCCAGGATGAAACAGGACAATCCCACAATCGCGTCTCGTTCCCCAGACACCTGTAATTTTCCTTCCACACTGGACCAGTTCCCTTCCCAAAGTGAGCTCCTCCCGGGATTGGGTTTACTGTCCCACACTGTAGGTGCTCACAGACCACGTTGGCGTCTTCCATATCAAAGTAAAGGTCACACAGCGTCCCCCACTGGTCTCCATGTAGCACCTCCACCCGGCCGGAGCATCTGTTCATCCCACCAACAAATCGAGGTTCAGGTTTCCCTGTATTGGAAACAAATACAAATCCAAATAATTTCTACATCATCCTCTGCATAGAAGCAGCAAAATAGAAAATGGGTAAAACAAAAAGTAGAATTGTATCTACACGATTATCCAGCCATACCTTGCACAAATTATCTATCAAAAACAATTAGAATTACTACAGCAACACAAAAGTAAAATTCTGCGGCTGTTGGAGATCTGAAATGAAACAGAAAATGCTGGAAATACTGAGCAGGGCTAGCAACATCTGTGGCGAGAACAAGAGAGTTTTGTTTCAGGTCTGTGTCCTTTCCTCACAATAATTACTACAGGACCTCTTTAAGAAGTTGGCTGAATACTCAAAAGTTAACAGCTCTTCTTTCAAACGTTAATCGTTTGTTGGACTTTATCTCTTGGGTCTTGGAATATAAAACTCAGAAGGATGTGATGTTTCTGTTGTATCTGTTGTCGCTTTTGGGCACCGCACTTCGTAAACCATTGGCTTTGGGGGTGGTGCTGGACAGAGTCACTGGAGTGACAACAATGCTTAAAGCATTAAATTATGAAGACAAGTTGCATAAACTTTGTTTGCAGTAGATTGCGTTTAGAATGATTAGACCTTATCGAGTTGACGTGTTTAAAATGTTTAAGGGGTTTGATAGATGCGCCAGAGAAGATCAGGAGAACAAATACAAAACAAGGCCATTTAGGAGCTGCTTTTCTTCAGGAGGGATGTGGACATCTCTGGCAGTTATTGTTCAAATTTATTTGCCATTGAAACCGTTGTCAGAACCTTCTTCTTGAACTGAAATTGATTGCCTGGGCAATGTTCTTCTGCAAGTTCTGAGGTCGGTCGAGTTAAGTCAAAGGTTTTAGGCATAGTGTGTACCTTTAGCTGCATGTGTTATAAACAGAGTGGGAAGTGTAGAATTTGGTAATTAGTGTGTAAGACTGAAATCTAGCCTTAACAATTAGAATTTAACTTGCAATATAAAAAGCTGCAAGGCAGTTCATGTTAGCAGTTAATCGTGCAAGTCAAGTTCGCAGTCAGCAGTCAATCAGCTGTGATTGTCCGATCTGGGGTAATTACTGTCAGCTGGAAACGGTCTAAACTGTTGCAACTTGAATGAGCCTGCAAAGGCATATAACATTAGACTTCATTGCAAGTGGGTTTGAGTGCAGGAACAGGGATGTCTTACTTCAGGGCCTTGGTGAGACCACATCTGGAGTACTGTGTGCAGTTTTGGTCTCCTTATCTGAGAAAAGATGCCCTTGCCATGGACAGAGTGCAAAGAAGATTTACTAGGCTGGTTTCTAGGATGGCAGGATTTACGTATGAGGAGAGATTGGGTCCACTGGGCCTATATTCACTAGAGTTTAGAAGAACGAGATAGAGCCACATAGAAACCAATAAAATTCGAACAGGACGAGGCAGGCTCGATGCAGGGAAGATGTTCCCGATGGCTGGAGAGTCCAGAACCAGGTGTCACAGTCTCAGGATATGGGGTATGCTATTTAGAACCGAGATGAGGAGAAATGTCTTCACTCAGTGGGTGGTGAACCTGCGGAATTCTCTACCGCAGAAGGCAGGGGAGGCCAAACAATAACATATTTTCAAGAAGGAGATGGATATCTTTCTTAATGCCAAAGGGATCAAGGGGTATGGGGACGAAACGGAAGAGGGTACTGAATTTGATGATCAAACATGTTTTTTTTAATTGCTTGTCAGGCCCGAAGGGCCGACCAGCCTACTCCTACTCCTATTTTCTATGTTTCCATTTTTAGTCTTCTAGTAAGGCAGAGTGTAACCACAGATTGCAATGTTAACTGAATACATTATGAACATAGTGGGAAGTTAGAGTTTGCTCAGAGAAAGTATTCGGTGCAGAGGGGGAAAAGGAGCTTTTGAAAAATTCTTTCACAGGGAGTGGAGGTTTTTGGCTAGGCCAGCATTTATTACCCAACCCGAATTGCCCTTGCAAAGATAGTGGTGAGCCGCCTTCTTGTACTGCTGCAGTGCATGCGCTGTCAGTACACCCACAGTGCTGTTAGGAAGGGAGTTCCAGGATTTGACCCAGCGACGGTGAAGAAACGTTGATATAGTTCCAAATCAGGATGGTGTGCGGCTTGGAGGGGAACTTGCAAATGGCGCTGTTACCATCCATCTGCTGTGCTTGTCCTTCTAAGTGGCAGATGGCGTGGGTTTATAACGAAGTGCTTTGTTTTGTCTGTTCAGCTTGAGTAAGTGTGCGGAGTCACTGATTTAACACAGCACCACAGCCAGCAGCAGCAGAGCCTATTGGGAGAGGCAGACACCAGACAAATAGAGGGGAAGCAATTGTCAAGTCAGAGTATGAGGAGACGTGGATAAGTTTCAAATAAGTATTAAGTTAATTGGTGAGTGCTCAGTGTTTCGGCATTAGCTGACCAGTAAAATAGCTCTTAACCTAAAATGCATCTACAAATAATTTTAACTCTAAAATAAAGACAGACTAAGTTATGGCAGAGCAGTTATTTTTTTCTGGATATAGGATTTTGTGGATGACGCAATTATCCCGAGGGAACATGTCCATAGTAGATGTATCAACCTGCAAACTCTCTGGCTCTGGGCCATAAAGCTGGAGGGGGAATTGGAGATACCCCAACACATACAGCAGCAAGAGGAGTATTGGACAGTTTGCTGCAGATTTCAGTCACATCGTGTAGAGAGGTGCGGGGTCAGAATGAGGTTGTTGCAGCTTATAGTGCACAGTAATGGAAATCCAGGTTTGTTGGTGAACGAGGATATGCAGAAAGTGAATCTATCCAACAGGAACAATGTACTGGCTATTTGTGAGGATAAG
This sequence comes from Heterodontus francisci, assembly GCF_036365525.1. Classification (NCBI taxonomy): domain Eukaryota; kingdom Metazoa; phylum Chordata; class Chondrichthyes; order Heterodontiformes; family Heterodontidae; genus Heterodontus; species Heterodontus francisci. The sequence goes on from NC_090391.1 coordinate 74,627,381, forward strand.
GATGAAGACTGTCAGAAGGACAGCCAGAATGTTGAAGCTGTGGAAAAGGTGGAGGAGTGGATCAGAATGTGATACTTTTAAGTAGTTCAATAGTTAGGGTATTAGGACTCCCAAACAGTATTCGCCCAACTTGTGCGAAGTGAGGGATATCCCAAATTAGATTGCGAGAATGCAGGGGAAATATCCTGTCGTTGTGGACCATGTAAGGACCAACATTAGAGGAAAGATGAGGAAAGAGGTTCTTTTCAGAGAGTACCAGGAGCTGAACTATAAAAGAAGATCTCAAGGATTATCATCTCTGGATTATTATACAAGCCGCTTGCACATTTGTATGGGGTGTGGGTGGGGGAGGATTAGGGTGGTCAACACGTGGTTGAAGGTGTTGATGTTGGAAAGAGGTGTTACTTTTCATGGTACCCACCACTTGTACTGGGATATTAAATAATTGTTCTGTTGGAATGCGCTTCACCTGAACCGAGTTGGGATCAGGGTCCTGGAATGAATGATAAATAAGGTTGTTCCAGGAATCATAAACTAGTTAGTGGGTGAAGGGAGGCTGGTGGGGGGGCGGAGTGAGGGGGTAGAGCACAGTTGGAAATGTAAAATAAATAGGCACCACCGGGAGAGGAAAAACAGAAAGATGCTAAATTTGCGTAAGGCAATTTTACGGTTTTTCACCACGTGAATTTGCTCTTAAAACAGCAGTTCTTTCTTGAAAAAAGAGTTGTTAGAAATACTGGCAGACCTCGACATTTTGAGCAGTGTACTGTGCCCATTGTCTGGAGAAACAACTGGAACTAGTGAAAGTTATCGGTTTATATGTAGTGGAGAAAGGGAATATGGACAGGATCTTACTAGTGATAGGTTCTTACATGTTCTTGTTCTGGCTGCTATTGGTCTGTTAATTATTTTCTATGATAGGTCGGTATATGCAATTGTCCTTGCTGCTTTTTGTCAGCTACTCTGTATCGTGGCACGTCATTCCATACTATTGTTCTGGTCGTGTTATGTTGGCTGCAGATCAGGTGATGGTGTGTCTCTTGAGGAAAGACAACCAGATATCCAATGAGGAACAGGCCACTGTTAGGGGGACAGTCTGGTGTTTTTAGATCTCCATAGCTTCCCTGATGCAATGAATGAGACAAGCCTGCCATCGTCAAGTAAGCTCAACTCAATGACCACAGCATTGAATGGTCCAATTCCAAACTCACCTCATCTATTATGGACTGGCGTGCAAGACATAGTAACATCATCAGCATAAAAGAAAACCAAAACATGGAAAAATGGGGAAAAGAGCCCAGATTCTCGTGAATGGCAGATGGAGAAAGAATAGCAAAGGGTGACAAAATAGATCGCAGGAGCTACACAACTTTTACAATAACTTCGAAAATAGGTTGCAAGTAAGAGCAATGTGGCCTCATTAAAATGACACTGGTGATATTATAAATGAAAATAAGGAAATGCCGGAAATTATACATAATTACTTTGCATAAGTATGGACGTGGACGTCACTTTTCTTAAGGTTCCTTATTGCCACAGTTGACCAAATGCTGCCTTGATGTCGAGGACAGTCATTTTCATCTCACTTCTGGAATTCAGCTCTTTTTTCCATATTTGGACAAAGGGTGTAATGAGGCCTGAGTCTGAGTGTTCTGACAAACCCAAACTGAGCATCAGTGAGTAGTTTATTGGTAAGTACTGCTTGATAGCGCTGTAAACAACACCTTCCATCACTTTGTTAATGATTGAGAGCAAACTGCTCGGTCAGTAATTAGAAAATTGCAATTGTCACACGGCTATTTAAAGAATGTTCGCGAGGGAATCGAGGGAAGTATAGATTGGTTAGCCTAACAGCTGTTGTCAGGGAATTACTAGAGTGTACATTTAAAGATGGAGTGTCTGATCACCTTGAAAAGTTACAGCTAATCAGAGAGAGGCAACATGCATTTGTAAAAGATAGATCATGTCTGATGAACCTGATCAATTGTTTTGTGGAGGTAACTAATGTAGAGGACAGGGGAACCTCAATGGTTGTTATTCAGATGGACTTCCAGAAAGCAAACAACAAAGTCCCTCATAACCGATTGTTGGCTAAAGTTGCAGCTCATAGGAAGTAGGGCAAATTATTGACTACTTAGGAAGTGAGCTAAGTGGCAGGAGACAGACAGCAGGGATAATGGGCAGATCATCTAACGGGCAGGATGTGATGGCGCCGTCCCACAGGAACTTCCACTATTTATTAATGATTTAGATGGCTGGACAGAAAGCCACATATAATTGACATACTCAATATTGCCATTGAAAAAAATCATCGATATTGTAATCATGCATATTTTAAGCATAAATTTGCAACAACAAAAAAAGTAGATTAAGTGACTGTGTAAAACTATTACAATATTGGCAAGTGTGAGGTGTCCAATTTGGAATTAAAAATGTTCCAGTATTTTCGAAATGGTGAAAAAACGGAAAATAGACTTCAGGGTCATGGGCAAGGACAGGAAAAAAAAAACAGCAAATGGAATGCTGGGCTTTATATCTAGAGGAACGGAATACAAGGGGCTAGAAATGATGCTACAGCTAAAAACAATCCTGGTCAGGTCACATCTACAGTTGTGTTCAGCTGTGTGCAAACGAAAAAGTACTTTTGCAGTTAGAACTGTGCAAGAAGTGTTGTGCGACAAGAACTGATGCTAGGAGTACTATTGATCATATTTTGCAAAAATGATTTCGACTCAGGAAAGGGACGTACAATTACAATATTCATTAATGACATGTACTTGGGACAATAGTTAATACGAAGGCAGATTGTGATAACATACTTGACGTTAACGAAATTGTAAATGAATTCACATGCAGATAAATGTACACTTAAAGATTAGGGTAGGACGAATGAGAACACATTTTCCTTGGACAATGATAATCTAAATTGTGTCGAGGAGCAATGGGATTCAGGGGTACAGATAGAAAAATGAATACAACAGCAATACGGGTTAACAAAGCTACAGAAAATACAAAAACATTGAGGATTATTTTCAGAGAGATACGTTGAAAGGGGAGTCATACCCAGCACAAGGAAAGATTTGCTGTTGATTGGAGTCGGTTGATTGGGTGCGAACTGGTCAGTGTTTCCGTGCTTTTCTAGGCAGTATGCAACTGGGCAATTTTCCACCGTATCAGTTGGATCCTCGTGCTGTAACTGTACTGGATCAGCTAGGCTCCAGTTGTTGCTAGTTTTAGAGCACTGATCTTCAGCACTGCAGCTGGAGTGTTATCGGGCCCCTAGTCTTTGTTATGTGCAGTGTGCTCAGCCGCTTCTCAATGTTGTGCACTGTAAATTTAGGAATGGACCGAAAAATAGAAAGCATTTGCACAGCAGTAGCTCATTGGCATGGATTGTCACGCACTACTTCTCACCTTTTGCCAGTCTGAATAATGTACCCAGTTTTCTACAGTCTGTCATGATCACCCTTCACAGTATGCAATTAATTACCTTGAAACCACATTCACAGTTTTAGGTTTAAAAACTGGACAGACAGCTTGTGACCAGCAAGATGCAACAGTCAGCATATAATCATAGAATGTTTACAACACAGAAGGAGGACATTCAGCCCGTTGTGTCCATGCTGGTTATCGGCAAGAGCTCCTCAGCTGGTCCTATGCTTCTGCCCTTTCCTCATAGCCATGCAAAGAATTTCTCTTCAGGTGCTTGTCCAATTCCACATTGAAAGCCACAATTGAACCTGTCTCCATCAGACTCGTAGGTAGAACATTCCAGATCCTAACCACTCGCTGTGTAAATAACTTATTCCTCATGTCACGGTTGGTTCTTTTCCCATCCACCTTATAACAGTGTTCTCTGGTTATTGACCTTTCTGCCAAGAGGAACACTTTCTCTCTATCTACTCTGTCTATTCCCCTCATGATTTTGAACACGTCCATCAAATTTCCTCGCAGCCTTCTCTGTTCTCAGGAGAGCGACCACAGTTTCTCCAAACGATCATTGTAACTGAAGTCTTTCATCCCTTGAACCTTCCTTGTAAATCCTTTCTGCACCCATTCTATAGCATTCACATTCTTCGAATGTGCCGTGCCCAGAATTGTACAAAATACGCCAGTTGAGGTGAAGCCAGTATTCCACAAAAGTTCATAATAACTTCCTTACTTTTTTACACTATACCGCTACTTAAAAAGGCCATGCGCAGGCAGCTGCGGGATCTTACAGAGCAGTTATCTTTGTGATTCCCACAGTAACTGTGGACCCATTACTTCAGCTCCCCGAGGCTGAGGAAACTCCCTACCTCCGTCCCTTCCCTGCTCCCCAGACTCAGCTTCACAATCTGTGTGATATATCAGATCTGAAGCCAAGCGATCATTGCAGGTGGACAGCTGGGCTGACAGTACATGCCCGGCAGCGGCTGTTGGGTTGATGAATGGAGAATTGGATTGAGGTGATGACATTTCCAGCCGTTCAGATAATTCACTGCGGATCTGGGGAAAATCTCAATAGAAACTGCTCTGTCTGCATTGTAAATGTGCTGAGTATCAGGTATTGGCTGCTCCCGGTGGAACATGTTTCTTAAATATAATACTAATAATATAATTTTAAACAGTGATCCTAATATTAACAATAATTCTAACCAGAGATAACTGGAATTATTATCATCTGACTTTCCGGGTACGGACCATCCCGGATTGTTTTACTTTCACTTCTTCACAGAATCTAACAGCCGCGGCGGGAGATGAGAGACTGAGAAAGATTTTTACCTGAGCAGATGACGCCGGCATCACAGAAGTGTGAAACGGAATAGTGATCCCATTGAGCTGACTTACAGTCCCGCAGAGAGGCCTCGGTCCCGCCGCACTTTACATTCACCGTCACAACGGGTCCGGACCCTTCCCCAAAGTGAGCCCCGCCCGGTGCAGAGACCGCGGTCCCGCAGCCCAGCTCCCGACACACAACAGCGGCGTCCTGCAGGTCCCAATCATTGCCATACACAGTCCCCCACTGCCCCCTGTAGTGAATCTCCACTCTCCCAGTGCACCGACTGCCCCCATTCACCAGTCTCAGCTTCACCGTCTCTGTAAAATATCAGAAATATCATCAAGCGGTTCCAGTGTGTTAAACCCACAGGTTCCCAGCGCACAGACCCTCCCCATTCACCAGGTATGAATTGACAGGAATATCAGTCTGCACTCAGAACCCTAATAAAACCCGGAGTATATATTACACATGAAAAAAGGAAAGGGAAATATTAATACACGGTGCAAACGAGCAGGGAACCGGGAGACAGCCGAATATTCCCACCAGCACAGCGGCTCGAATGAGAACTGGATGAGGACAGGCTCAGAATAGTTTTAACCTGCAGAAGTGGGGAGATGGGCGTGGCTGTAATGATCACATGTTTACGTACTCAGAACTCATTGGACGAACACAGTGAGACCCCAGCACCAGGAAAGAGCAGAGGAAATTGCACCCGCACCCAGTACAGCCAATGAAGACAGGGCTGGATGGTGATGTGATATTGATGTCAGTGCAGATTGGTTAGCTGGACCTTTGGACTGGCAGCAGTGTCAGTGGAGCTGATCCTTCACACTCTGCTCTTCAGAGACCCTCAGTTATTGTCCCTCTGCATGAAGACAGCAGTCATCTCTCAGCTGGGTAACAGTGTCAGTGGAGCTGATCCTTCACACTTTGCATTTAGAGACCCTCAGTTATTGTCCTTCTGCATGAAGACAGCAGTCATCTCTCAGCTAGGTAACAGTGTGAGTGGAGCTGATCCTTCACACTTTGCTTTTTAGAGACCCTCAGTTTTTGTCCCTCTGCATGAAGGCAGCACTCATCTCTCAGCTAAAATTAAAGATCTTTAGTCACAGTATTAAGGACACCCTCCCTTTCTGACTCTCAACTGGGCAGCGGGTTAATCCGTGATCAAGGAAAATGCTGAGATTGTTGCCCAAGCTTAATATTTAATGGGATGGATTAGAGCAGAGAGAGAGCAGATCGTGTGAAAATAAAGGGCGATTACCTGACGGGTCAGCCTGACTGTTCCCAGGTCTGCCTGAAATGAGAAGTTAACAATTAGAGTTCACTAGGGCAAGAAATGAATGAAACTGTCAGAAAGAAAAAACACAAATACAGCTAACTGCAGGGTCATTATTCCCGTGCCTTGCAGAAGAAATTATATCGGGATCTGTGATTTCATTCCTTAAAACAGGAAATACAGTTTCTGCAACACATTAATATTGGTAATGGAATAAAATATATCCAGAATTGTTTTCACATATACACACACTGACATCCGGATACACTCTCTCCTTGTGCTGATGGTGGGTGGGCTGCATGTATTACCAGTGTGAAGGTGCTCTGAGTAGGCGATGGTGATGGTCCTCTCCCTTATAGAATCTTCCAATGAAACAGCACAGAGGGACGCCATTCCGCCCATGGTGCCGATGCTGTCTCTTAGTAAGAGCTGTCTAATTAGTCCCACTCCCATTCCCAATCGCTCTTTAAATTTGTGCTGATGGTGCTCTGATCATTGATGACCCGTATGTAGATACCCTGAGAAGCGGGTGGTGATGGATACCCTTTTAAACCCACACTGATGGCACTGTCAGTGAATTCAGCTTTCCGATCTAAAGTTCGAGAAGGGATGGCAACATAAATTAAAGATTTTCCGATCCTGTGGTCAATTTCAATGCCTTTTAATTTACTGCAAATTCTTCCACCTGTAACTTTCAAAGTTTCTGGAAACGTGGAATTGGGTTATTCTGTCGTTGAATAAATTATATAGCTACCTCAAACGAAACAAAACAAGATGAACGGTCTGTCAGCCTGCTGACTCCGTGCTGACTGTTTCTTACTAAGCTCCTGCTGTTCTGATTGTCTTGTCACCTGCCCTCGCCGACGTGCCCGATTTGTTTATCCGTTAATGATGTTCGATCAATGGTGCTCAGATTTACTGGTGAAGCATTTCTGCTTTTCAAAAATTCAGTGAGGCAGTTGACCTGTACCCAATCCCCCTGATCACAATGTGTCTCACAGATCTCCAGGTGTTTATCTATTCTCAACATTATATACTATAGATGGTGTGTTGACCTGATCCCAATCCCCCTGATCACAATGTGTCTCACAGATCTCCAGGTGTTTTTCTATTCACAATATTATCTACTATAGACAGTGTGTTGACCTGCTCCCCAACTCCCTGGTGAAAATATATCTCCCATGTATCATTGTCTCTTTGTATACTCTGGTGATATATTATGGACAACAGGACACCGATTCCTGTCCTCAGCTGTGCTTACCGAGCAATCTTGAATGCGTTACTGTTTCCCAACTACAATCTCACTGGTCTCTTTATGATCCTAATTCTGTAATGTAAATAGTGTGTGACTTCCTCCCAGTCCTGAAGCCTTAGCATTCCTACCAACTTTCCCTGGTAATTGTCAGTTCCCACAAATTGCCCTTTTCCAGTGGCCCAATGACAGACGAGGGGGAATAATCTTTCAGTATTTACTGAAAAACGGTTCCAATCTCAGTATTTCTGTAGAGTCCGTGAATCCTCTTCAATCCACTCATTCATTTCCCCTACTCTTCATGCATTTATCATTTCAGCCTGTCACCATCCATGTCACGTGGGATTTTTTTCTCCAGATAATCCAGTGGTTCAAGGAGAAAGCCCACGAACACCCTCATTGGGAAACTAGGGATAGACAATACATGGGTGGAGGACAACATCGCCAACATGACGACAGTGGTTCAAGAAAACACCCCGACATCCCGTCTGGCTAAGTCGGGTTGTTCAGTACATTCTGCCTGGCCAGCGAGCTCATATCCCGAAAATGAATTTAAATAATTATAAACGAGATTCCCATACTTGTCTATTCGGCAAGTTTATCTCCAACTGTCTCAGAGAAATGTTCAGTCAATCCCCTTTCTCAATCATTACTATTTTTCCATTTATCTGCACTACTCCTCATTTCTGCTGATTCCTCCATTTTGCTCTCAGGTCCTTCCTCGTAGTTTCTAACTGCTCTCATTACTGTTCTTTAAAAAGTTTGAATGCATTTCTGTGTACGTTTTTCAAATCTCCGATATATGCAGAGAAAATACCCACTATTCCAACACTCTTCTGGTCGGCCTCCTACCCTAGGTAAACTTCAGCTGATCTAAAACTCTGCTGCTATGATCCTGGTATGGACAGTCCCGCTGTCACTGACTCCCGGATCCCAACGCCTTCGATTTCAGTGTTCGCACCGTTACCTTCCTGATGTTTAGACTAATGGCTTTGGTGCAAAACTGTTAAGTTATTTTAACATTTTATACATATGTTAACTTACTATTGTACCATATTACTGCAAACAGTAATATAGAAATATTAATAATAAATAACAATAAACTGAAAGGAGGTGAACTGAAACGGGACGCACGTGGGATATTCAAAGCCCAGAATTGAAACTCTTGAATGAGTTACAAAACAAGGGACAGCGGTGGTTTAGCGGATACAAAATACAGTCAATGCAGAGAGTTTATGAGTTAATGCTTCGAACGGCAGATTATTAGATGGGTCAAGAATCAAAATAATTACCTTATATCAAACTATTTTAGGTCGAATTTGAACTACTTCCACAATTAAATGAGCTCTTGTGGATTTCAGAAGCAAATTAATTGATAGAATTACAGTTATTGTAGCTTACACTCATGTGTAAAGCACTGGACAGAAGGAACTCATTACAAACAATCCGGATTCTGTGTCTCAATACTATCATCAGTAACGTTTAGCCAGCTATCTCCATAACACATCAACCAGTGTCTGAAGACGGTTCGAAATAACCAAAGACGAATCGAACATTTACAGTACCGACACAAATTGTTCTGGGCATTGTCTATTGAATTTAAATATGCAAACAAATTCAGGATTTGTTCCACAAGGTGACCAGAGTATGGCACATGTAGAAGGAGATTAAATAATTTAATAGGAGTAGGATTAGGCCATACTGCCGACCCAGACCACTCCGCCATTCAATAATATCATGGCTGATCTATTGCCCCAGATCAACTTTCCACCTTTTTCCCAGAGATTGGGAAACAACTCTGGATCTTTCATTAAGCACTGCATCGCACCATATATGAAGTATGGGATATGTGGAAAGAGATTCCGAAATACGTCTGGATATTAAATACTACATCAAATGTATGAATCATGTAGAAAGAGACTGAGAAACACTAATTATTACACAACACCGTGCATATAAATGTATGAAATAGAAATCATGATTTAATGTCAAAAGACATAGTTTTGAAGATTGTCAGTGACGAAATTAAATTGTTCATCCGCCAAATCGCCTGAAAACAGTAGCATAATTTCTGGAGGGTATAATTGATAACACTATTAATAATCAGTAAAAATGAAGCAATATGTATTCCACCTCCAGCTAATATATTGTACAATATTTATTGTCCTTTCTGAATATTCCAAATGCTGTCCAAACTATTTAATCTAATTCTCTCCAGCACATGGCACTTCAAGGAGACATTCCGGGGACAGAAATCTCAATGTGCGATGAGTCGACTGGATGCAGATCCCGGTATTCTACAGTTCTGACTCCCATACACTCGATTGCAACACTGACTACTTTCTACTTCCAGGAGTCTCCGTTTTAAACGTTTGATTAGAATTTTAACTCCAGTCTGCTGCGTCCGTACGAGAGCAATAGGAAACAATATAAAACTAACACTTGCCGAATTTCTGTTCGACTTTGGGAATAAAACTTAATTTAACTCAAATTATCTCTGGAAATGCAATTAAATATTAATCAGATGACAAATATTAGATCCGTTTTTGCTTTTTGCGACAAAAATGAATAACAGTTCCTTATTTGAATTTGATGAACTTAAAATCAAACAGGACAGAATGTGTTCAATGACAAATTTATAAATTAAGGAAACTGTTTCAATATTCACTTGTACGATTTCAATAAATGAAAAATCAAAATAAATATGCACATTCCCCAGAAATTGATTTTGATCTGGGGCCAATAGCTAAAAAAAAGTTTCAGGGAGTCAGATAGATTTCATACTTTCTCTCTGTTCTATGGTTTGCAGAAAATATTCTTAAATTACCCTCAGAATCAGAATTTTAGAATACAATCCCTTTAACAAAACCAAAAGAAAATTAATCATGGAAGTCTGTAATAACATTAAGGGAGCGTTTCCCTGTCGTGAACCTGCATTTGCTGTCTATAGACATTAACAAATGTAACCAAACCCGCACTGGAAACAGTGAGAAACTGAATCGAATCATCGACCGAAAAACTGCACAAAAATATCGAGCAGGTGGAAGGAGACTTTTCATGATATCTCATTAAACACTTCACGATGCTTTACATAAAAGGAGCATGTGGAAGGAGACTTTGTCACATGAATTATTACTTGACGCTGTTCATATGAATATGTGAAATAAGTTGAGAATTTATAATATAAAGTTCTAAAGTTCAAGGTCATCATTAAGTAAACAATAACAAATGGAAAATCTTGCGGAGATTTTGGAATATTCATTAACATTATCTTTGGGAACGGCACTTCACAATGACATTAATAACTAATGCTAATTGAAATAATATTGGTTCTGCCTACAGTTAATACATTATACAATATTTATAGATCATGTGCAACACTCGAACGTGGAACAAACTATTTAAATCATTTCAGTTCCATTCAGTACATCACACAGGGTCAGACAGCACTTCTACTGTGAAATAACTGGGACAGAAATGCCCGCGTGGCTTCGGTCAGCAGTAGATTTAGCTTTGACTGCTGTTCTATAATCCCTGCATTACCATCGACCTCAAACCCCAAACCCCGAGACCTTCTATTCTCACTGTGATCACTTTCTACTGTTGGATTGCTGTGTTTAAATAATTTGCTTAGAATTTCAACTTCTGTCAGTTGTGTTGGTACAAGAGCCGCAGAGGAGCAAACCGTATTTGTTTTCAATTTTGCAATTAAATCAACGTTTTGCACATGTCCCACCTGGAAATTTAGAAGACGTGTTAATCAGATGCAAGATATTATAAAAACAATGTTTTCTGAGGGGGAAAGAATGGATAATTGTTCCCTGACGGTTGCTAACCAGGTTAATAGGGCTGTTAAGAAGGCATATGGTGTGTTAGTTTTTATAAGTAGGGGGATCGAGTTTCGGAGCCACGATGTCATGCTGCAGCTGTACAAAACTCTGGTGAGACCGCACCTGGAGTATTGCGTGCAGTTCTGGTCACCACATTATAGGAAGGATGTGGAAGCTATGGAAAGGGTGCAGAGGAGATTTCCTAGGATGTTGCCTGGTATGGAGGGAAGGTCTTACGAGGAAAGGCTGAGGGACTTGAGGTTGTTTTCGTTGGAGAGAAGGAGGAGGAGAGGTGACTTAATAGAGACATATAAGATAGTCATTGGGTTGGATAGGGTGGATAGTGAGAGTCTTTTTCCTCGGATGGTGATGGCAAACACGAGGGAACATAGCTTTAAGTTGAGGGGTGATAGATATAGGACAGATGTCAGAGGTAGTTTCTTTACTCAGAGAGTAGTAAGGGCGTGGAACGCCCTGCCTGCAACAGTAGTAGAATTGTCAACTTTAAGGGCATTTAAGTGGTCATTGGATAGACATATGGATGAAAATGGAATAGTGTAGGTCAGATGGTTTCACAGGTCGGCGCAACATCGAGGGCCGAAGGGCCTGTACTGCGCTGTAATGTTCTACTTCTAATTCTAATTTAATATTGATGGAATGTAAAATCAAACCAACAGCCCAAGATTCGTATTAAACGTGAATTCTACAAATGAGATAAACTATTTCAATATTCGCTTCATATGATCGCAATGAATCACAGTGTTTTTTGTCATAAAGCATGCCTGCTTTTTAAAAATGATTCTGAGCAACTAGCGATTGGAGAAACGGATACAGGGAGTCATGTGCAATTCATTGTTTATCTTTTCTGTGGCTTGAATACAATTTTCTTTAAATAATCCACAAAACAGGCTTTTACGATCCAATTAGTTAATATTCACGGAAATACAATTCGTTAAACACATCAAGTATCTGATAACACTGGGACTAAGCTGGCCTGTCAGTAAACCAATAAAGTTTGTAACAGACAGAGATTGATAAAAGTAACCAAACACACACGGGAAATTGTGAGAAACAGAATGGAATCATCAATGGAATAAAACAACAAATATCGAGCCGTTGGAACAATCCAAAAGAACAATATCGCGAACTCTTTACACACAACATGACACTGTGTGAAAATATGTGATTGGGAAAACTTAACTATCTTCAGGCACTGCACAAAAAAATGGAGGCAATAGAATAATTAATTTAATATAAAAAATACTAATTTTGAAGATCATCACTAACTGATCAATAATACAGAGCAAATTCCCCAACGATTTAGGAACTTTTAGTAACATCATTTTTTGCAGAGTGCTCTTGATAATTATACTAATCATGAAAACGAATTGAAAAATATTGGTTCCACCTCCAGTTGAGTAGTTATTATAGATTGAAGGTAACACTTCAACATTGAACAAATTAATTTAAAATATTTCGTTTCATGAACTGTATCACTAGGAGAACAGACAACACTTGTGTTGAGAAACATCTGTGACAGAAATGTGTGTGGCGGTTCATGGCGGCAGCAGATGTAGTTTTGACTGGTGTTCTACACTCAGTGAGATAACTTACACCTGACTCTGATACACTCTATTCAAACAAAGACGGCGCTCTACTTCTATCAGGCTCGCTTTAAATAATCAGATTAGAATTTCTATTCCAGCTGGCTGTTTCAGCACAAGAAACACAGGGGGAAATATAAAACAAACTCCCGCAGTCTTTGTGTTCGATACACATTCAACTGGGAATTTAAAATACCTGTTAATTAGATGTGGAATATTCCAAACTCGTTTGCTGTAACCAAAACAATATTACTGTTAGCAATAGCTCAATTGCTCGCACTCTCGCCTCTGAGTCAGGAGAGGGTGGGTTCAAGTCTAATTCCAGAGACTTGAGCACAGAATCTAGGCTGCCACTCCAATGCAGTGCTGAGGGTGTGCTGCACTGCCCAAATGCTTTCCATCGGAGGAGAAGTTAAATCGAGGCTCCGTCAGCCCTTTCAGGTACACTATTTGGAGGAAGGGAAGGGGAATTATCCCCAGTGCTCTGGCGAATGTTGATCCCTCAATCAACATGTCACACACACAAAAGGTATTCTGGTCATTATCACATTGCTGTTTGTCGGCGCTTGCTGCGTGTAAATTAGCAGCCACGTTTCCTATATTACAGTATGGACAACACTACAAAACAATATCGAATTGACAGCAAAGCCCTTTGGGATGTCCTGACGTCGTAAAATGCGCTATATAAGCGCAAGGCATTTTTATATAAATGGAGGTTTATTCCTATTTGTAGTTGAAAGGACTTAATATTGAAACATTCAATCCAAAGTTTGTAGCAAATGAAACTACTACAAATTATATTACACAGTATCCATTTCATACCATCCCAATGAATGACAACTGTAAATAAAATAGATCCGTTTTCCGTAAATTGATCTCAGACACTGACATATTCTATTCTGACAGCGAAGTGGCTCTTTTTCGAACAGACCCTGCTTAAATCGACCCAATAGATTTTCAACGCCAGTCTGCTCTGTACGAGCGGCTGGTGGAAGGCAATAGACAAGTGCCGATATTTCATTAAACTCTACACAAGAAAATTAAAATGTATAAAGCATTATTTACTTTCTACATCTCCTAAATGGGTTCTGTATTAAAGATGATAATTAGATTAATAATATACATCTTGTAATCATAAACAGTGTATCAGTAAATAACATAATGCATTCAATAATCTGTAACTTACAGTTCAAACGCTGCAGTAGAGATAGGGTCAGGAAGGATTGCATCATCGTTCTGGCGCTGGGTGCAGCGATGAGAACAGAACATTAACCGAACGCTGTTCTCAGACACTAAGAGCTCCTTCCAGCAGCTTCCGATACTCTGGCAGTTGTGGAAATTAATTCTTTGACAGAAGTTTCTACAGAAACCAATGTTTCCTTCCAAATAACCATAGATTTTGACTTGTATGAACCGTGAATTACAGGCTGGTAAAATAAACCAATGAGAAGAAATGTGACCATGAATGGATAAAATGAACCCAGGTTCCAACTACCAGCCTATCCTGCGAGGATAATGACGTGTGACAGTGTGAAAAGTAAATGAATCACTGATCTGGCGTCCAGATCATAGATTCATAGATGCACAGGAAAGGCCATTCGGCTACTTTAGTCAGAGTCGTCCCTTTGAAAGAGCTGTCTAATTTGTTGTCACATATGTAGCGTTTTCTCGTAACCCTGCAAATTATTCCATTGCAAGCACTTGTTTCATTGTCTTCATAAATTCCTCTGGAATCTGAATTCATCACTCTTTCAGGTCGTACTTTCCAGATCTAAACAAGCCTCAGTGTGAAGAAATATCTCTTCACTACCTTTCTAGTTATTCTGCCGGTTCGACAGAAGGTCTTGGACCCAGGCCCATCTCTGGAACTGCAGAGAAGAGGTAGGTGAGGCAGGGTCACCAGAGCCAGTACGCAAGGCCCCGGTGAGAGGGCCTGGGTGGTTTTCTTGTGGTGCAGGAGGAGGGAGGTCCCGGGGAATGAACTGGTTCCTGGTGAGGGTGCTCTGTGCGTCACAAATTGGCCATGAAGGAGGCAACGCCCCATCCCACCCACAAGGCCACAGGGAGAATGCTTCGTTTTACAAGGTGTCCTCTCCATATGGTGGAGGACATTGCTGCTGGTAAGATCCCAGCGGCGGTGGAATGATCCCATAATTGTCCCTTCATAGGCCACTTAAGATCCTCAATCTGCCATTGGGCGAGAAGGCTGTTGTCGGCCTATCCTGCCTCCGGGATCACTGGACGATGGGGAGGCGCTGGGATCCCCATCCTGCCAAGTCCCTAGCTACACACCGCTTTTCCCTGTGCCCCCTCCCCACCCCTCCTGGCTTCCAATCACGCCTCTGGGGGCCGGTAAAATCCTGGCCATGATCTCTGATGACAAACGTGGTCATGAGGGGAAATAATTTCCGCATTCTTACTCTCCCATAACCCCTCATTATTTTGAACTCTGTTCGATCTGAGATGGCGGGACTGACGTATGAGGAGAGATTGAGTCGGTTAGGATTATATTCGCTGTAGTTCAGAAGAGTGAGGGGGGATCTCATGGACGCCGACAATATTCTAACAGGACTCGAAAGGGCAGATGCAGGAAGCATGTTCCCGATGTTGGGGGATTCCAGAACCAGGGGTCACAGTCGAAGGATGCAGGTAAGCCTTTCAAGACAGAGTTAAGGAGAAATTTCTTCACCCAGGGAGTGGTGAGCCTGTGGAATTTGCTAGCAGAGAAAGCAGTTGTGGCCAAAACATTGTATGTTTTCAAGAAGGAGTGAGATACAGCTCTTGGGTCTAAAGGGTTCAAAGGGTATGGGACGAAAGCGGGAACAGGTTACTGAGTTGGATGATCAGCCATGATCATAATGAATGGCGGAGCAAGTTCGAAGGGCCGAATGGCCTACTCCTGCTCATATTTCCTATGTTTCTATCCCACTGAACTTTCCCTGCTCCAATAAGAAAAATCCAAGCTCCTGAATTCTCTCCATGTAAATGAATTCCCTCACCCGTGGTGCCTTCTTGACAATCCTCATTTGTAGGTTTTGCAGGGCCTTGAAGTTCTTCCAAGGTATTCATGCCTGGAATTGCACAAAGGACGCCAGCTGAGTCATAACAATTGATCTATAAAGTAGTAGCTTGATGCTCGTTATGTTTGAATTCAATAACCCCATTTTCAAAGCAAATATCTCGTACACTTTCTCAATCAGCTTCTCTACTTGCCCTGCAATCCTTAAAGATTTATGAACATGCATTCCCCTGTCCCTCTGTTCTTGCACCTGCTGAAAATGGTACTATTTATGTTCGATTGACATGATGTTTTCACAATGAACATCACTTCTGACTTGACCACAATAAGTTGCATCTACCGTTGATCTGCCCATTTCAACAGACTGTCTACCCTGAAGTCTGCGATGATAGTATTCACGATTTAATGCAGAGCCATTTTTTTCACCATCCACAAATGTAAAAATTATGCATTCTAAACCCAAGTCTATGTAATCTGCATGTCGAAGGAAAAAACAGTAGTCTTAAAACCAATCCCCCGGGCAACAGCCACTCTCGCCTATCAGAAGAACATCCATTCACCACTGTTCTCTACCTCCTATCTCTTACCCAATCGACTACTCGAGCTGACATCGTCCCTTTAATAATATGCATTCCCATTTTCTGAATAAGTCTGTTATGAGGTACTTCGTCAGCATTGGATGCCCAAATACACAAGGCCTACTTCAGTCTCTTACTTGTTTAAAGAACCCAATCAGTTAAATTACACGCGATTGGCCTTTTATAAATCCGAGATGGTTTTCTCATCTTTCCTCATGCTTCTGCAAGTGAGAATTAATTTTGTCCTTGATGAAGGCCTCCAGTAGATCTCTCAACTTTCACTGTGGTTAGACAGATTAGCGTGTAGTCACATGGTTTACCCTCTCCTCTCGTTTTGAAAACGAATCTAACGTTTGCCAAATTCCAGTCCTTTGGCCCCAGTGCGATCTACAAGGAGGATTGAAACATTGTGGTCAGGGATGATCTTATCTCTACCCAGCTTCCTTTATCTCCCAGAATGCTTCCCATCTGGACCAGGGGTGTTGTCGACATTTAGTGACAAACTGTTTAGCAACGCGTTCCCATCTATTTTATCCTATGCAGGATATCTACATCCCTCTCCTCGATTGGGACATTAATTTCAGCCTCTTCGTTTTTGAAGCCAGTTGCAAATTACTCATTCTGTACCTCAGTCACGCCCTCTGCCTCGACAGGAATATTTATTTGCTTCTCCATAATCGGCTGCACCGTTCCTTTATTTTTACTTGTATATGTTTTACAAGATTTCTGATGGCCTTTACAGTTAGCTGCTAATCTTTTCTATGCTTTCCCTTTGTCCTTCTGGTATTCTTTTCCAATTCTCCCTGTACACTCTGCTTTCTATTTGGTTTGAGATTATATTCTTGAATTGGAATTTGTAATGAATCTCTTCTTTCTCTTTTCCTTTAATTGACAATTCATTTTTCATCCAGAGAGTGCAGCATTTAATTCCCCATCTTCACCTCTAGATTTGAGTATTCCAATGCATTCCTGGCCAACCTTCCTGTTTGCATCCTCAGTCATCCTGAGGACATCCAAACCTCTGCTGCCTATATACAACTCTCGCAAGGAGACGTCCATCCATCACCTCTGCACTCGCATTAGCTTCTGGTCATGCACCTTAACAATATTGAAATTCCCACGTTTATTTTGTAATCTCCCCATTAGCTCTTCTCTCCCATCTCTGTAATCTCTTTCAGCCCTATAAGATATTTGTCCTCCTTCAATTCCGGATACCTGAGCATTCCCAAACTTAATCGCTCCACCGCTGGTGGTCTTATTTTCATCTGCCAAGATCCGAAATTCTGGCATTCTCTCCATCAACCTCTGACCTCAAAACATATTTTTCCTCCTTCAAGATGCTGCTTAAAACTTACCACCTTGATGAAGCATTTGGTCATCTGTCATAATATCTGTTAACGCTGCTCGCTATCAAATTGTGTTTGATAATATGAGTTGGATATTTTAACTATGTAAGGGCACCTCATCAATAAGAAGCTGTTGACCTTGTTTTCCACCTTCTCCTTTACTCTTCTCCAGTTAGAAATGTTCTTTAGAACGAAGTGTATTTAGCTCTTTGCCACCGTGGCTGAAAGGGCCTTTGAACCTCTCCATTCCAGTTCCACTATCATTCCTTCCATCCTTCCTTAACTGTAATGAAGTTTCCCTTACCCTCAACTTTCACTCCACCAGACTCAACATTCAATGAAATATCCTCCATCACTTCTGCCAACTTCACCACAATGCTACCACCAGACATCCTCTACTCCATTTTCAGCATTCTGAAGGTACAGCTTGACCCACTCTTCCTTCACTCAAAACACCCACTACTCTTCCAATGTCACCTCCCCATGCAAGTGTTGGTGATGCATGACCTGCCCTTTCACCTTCTCTCCTTCAACTGTCAGGACCACAAACAGTGATTTATTTGTATTTTTGTTTTTGTTTAATCAATGTATTAATTCTTAACAATTGTCCTCGACACCATGGAGATGAAGCATACCTTCTGCAATTACTTTGCTGAGTACTTCCTTTAAGTCCCTTAGCTTCCATTCACTTGCCATTATAATTCGCTGTCCCACTCACAGCTGACCTCTCTGTTCTCAGCCTCCTACATTGTTCCAACTTTTCTGACTCAGCATCAACTTCAAAAATAAACACGTGGGAACGACTGCCCCCCATTTGTTTTTGACAGCAGGTTCTGGTAATGATTCTGTTCTTCATTTAATCACTACTGCCTTCCACCCCATCACAGTTTCTCTCTTTTTCTCCTTCCTCTGTTCCCATTTTCCCAGCATCTGTCCTTACTGAAACACTGTTACAGCACAAACCTTTCCTGTTCTGAAGAAAATTCTCTTTCTCAAAATGCTACCTCGCCTACTAAGTAGTACCAACATTTTCAGTTCATGATTTAGATTTCCAGCATCTGCAGTATTTTGACTTTTTAAAGAAGTTGATGTCATAGAGAAATGTGGTGAGGTTGCAATTGAATGTAAATACATACACACAATAGATAAATAACTTCGGAGAGAGTGGCAAAAGTGAATATCATGGGATCAGGAAAGTAATCTTC
This sequence comes from Heterodontus francisci, assembly GCF_036365525.1. Taxonomy (NCBI): domain Eukaryota; kingdom Metazoa; phylum Chordata; class Chondrichthyes; order Heterodontiformes; family Heterodontidae; genus Heterodontus; species Heterodontus francisci. The sequence goes on from NC_090391.1 coordinate 74,646,256, forward strand.
TTCGGCACACACTTGGTCAAATGTTGTCTTGTTGCCGAGGGCAGTCACCTCGATTACCATTACCAGCAATGAGGCAATCACTGCTTTCCTGTTCAGTTTTGCTGTATTTGCCCACTGTGGAACAGCAGAGTGTATCTGAGACATTCCTCTCAAAACTGCTGCACTCCATATAAGGACTGTGCAGCTTTATTGGGAAAACTGCCAAATATTTGAGGAAATGTGATCTCTAATTGAGACTGTCGAGAGACGCAGAACACACTGAGACACTGAGTGGTCATCATAAGTTGTGACTGTTCACCATCGTTGAACTATACAGGGAGGGATGTGATGTGTTTCCTCTAAAACAAAGGAATCTGTTTTCTGGAAGGTGATCACTTGGAATCAGGAACGGCTTTCCATTGCCGAAATATGTGAAAAGCAGCTCACAGTCTGCAGAGCCTCAGAACAGCCACTGCGTGTTTTTCTGTTCTGTTGAACTGAGAGGAAGCACCTGGCATTGCGGTGATTTCTCTGCTTCCGTTTTTCTTGCCTGCTGCTCTGTAATGTCAAGAAACTGCAGCAGCATATTAAAACTCGGAATTTGAAATTACGTTGTTTAAAATCCAGAAGGCCAAAGTATCGGGGGAAGCATTTCTGGGCAATATCATTAATTCATTGGAAATATTTGACAGCTTAGTGTCTGCAAATAAACGTAACTCATCACAAAAACTGAATCACAGCACAGAATATCTGTAATCTGTGTACAATTTCCAAATGTATAACACACAATATCAACGGGCCATGATAAATCACTCTGAGTCCAAATCAATCAGCAAAGTCAGATACACCAATGCATCAATTCTCGCTGTGGTTTTAATTTAAAATAGAAGAACCCATGAGATGTTGAGGCTGTTGCCTGTATAGGTTAATGAAGCAGGAATACTGTTAACAATCAAATACAATCAGGAGGATTGAGCCTGTGTTAATGTAAAGTGTTAACTCGCTGTGGTCCGATCACTGGAAATGCAGCCTGTGTCAATGTCAGTAGTTAACTTGCCGTGATTCAATTCAAAGAGGGGATCTGAAGGTAGACAGTGGTTTCAATAAACTATCCACTGTGCCCCAATAAATAACATTTAATGTCAGCCTGATTTCTCTGGGAGCGAAAGTAGACCTGGGTAATGAAAAGAGTCTGAAGAACTAAAACAGATCAATAAATGAACACAGCTGAGCAGCCACTATCGAGTTATCACAGGTAGAAAGTGTTCAAATCATTAATTCCTCCGGATCTCACATAGAATGAAACAAAAACTCCCCAGAAATGGACATTTAATAAAGGAATTCCACAAACTGCATTGTCAATCTAGACAAAAATGATTTGAAACAAGGTAAATCCCCCATAACACTGCCACACACTCTTTTGTTTCTGAGGATATGTCCGGTATTTTCCCCATATTATGGACTTGTCCCCCTGAGGTGTGTTTTGCAGAAATCACAGACAGACAATTTCATTATGAGCCAAGGGTGTTGACAGCAACTGGTTGTCAGAGAAACTTGAAACACACGCACAGAATGGTGGGGATTGAAGATATTTGGGTCAATCTCTTGTATCTGTGAGGAGCTGATCAATCCTGTAAACAGTGGCACTTACACATGAACATACTGAGAAATGGTAGCACTAACCAAGGAACTTGCAGTAAGCACTGATACTCAGCAAAGAACCGAGATAAATTATGTTATACATGCAAGATCTCCTCAGACTTTTTCAAATACTTAAGAGAATGCAGTATGAAAGTCGAGATCTGAGGATCTCTCTGCCAATACTGTCATTTTCTGGGGTCCCTGTTAATAATGTGACACGCAGGCAACGAAATAAACACTGATCTCAAATCAGAAAGTGCTAGAAATACTCAGCAGATCTGACAGCATCTGTGGAAACAGAGTTAGCATTTCAGGTCTGTGACCTTTCATCAGAACTGGAAAAGGTTAGAAATGTAACTGTTTTTTTCACAAAGTGAAAAGAAGGCGGCAAGAAGAAATAAAATTTAGATGTATGATAGGATGGAGGGCAGGAGAGATTTTTTGTTGTGACTATTCATTCATGGGGAGTGGGCGTCCCTGGCGAGACCAGCATTTATTGACCATACTTGATTGCCTTTGCGATGGTCTGAGTTGCCTTCTTTAATTGCTGCAGTCCTTGGGGTGTAGGTACACCCAACAGTGCTGTAAGGAAGGGAGTGCAAGAACTTTAATGCAGCGACAGTGAAGGAACGACGGTCTTGTTCTTAGTCAGGATGGTGAATGGCTTGGAGGGGAATATTAAGGTGGTGGTGTTCATATGCATCTGCTGCCCTTGTTCTTCTCGGTCATTTGGGTAGCGGCTTTGGTATGTGCTTGGTGTGTTGCCGCAGTGCACCTTGTTCTTGATACACGCTGCTTCCACTGTGTGTCGGTGGTGGAGGGAGTGAATGTTGGAGGTTGTGAATCGGGTGCCAATCAAGCGGACTGCTTTCCTGGATGGTGTCGAGCTTCTTGAGTGTTGTTGGAACAGCACCCATCCAGGCAAGGGGAGAGTATTCCATCATACTCCTGACATGTGCCTTGCAGATGGTGGACAGGCACTGGGGAGACAGGATATGAGTTACTTGTGGCAGAATCCCTTAACAGCTGACTTGTGTCTGTGGCCACAGCGTTTACCTGGCTGGTCCAGTTCAGTTTCTGGTCAACTTTTACCCACTGGGTATTTATATTGGGGAATCAACATTTCTAATACCAGTGAGCATCAAGGGGAAATGGTTAGATTACCTCTTGTTTGAGATGGTCACTGACAAGCACTTGTCTGGTGCGAATGTTACTTGCAACTCATTAGCACAAGGCTTGATGCTGTCCATGTCTTGCTGCATATGACCACAGGCTGCTTTTGTATATTATGAGTTGCAAATGGTGTTGAACATTGTGCAATCATCTGCAAACATCCCTACTTCTGTCCTTATAATGGAGGGATGGTCATTGATGAAGCAGCTGAAGATGGTTGAGCCGAGCACACTGCCCTGAGGAACTCCTGCACTGATGTCCTCGGCTGACATAATTGAACTCAAACAACAACAACCAACTTCCTTTGTGCTAGATACTACTCGAACCAGTGGAGAGCTTTCCCTCTGATGTCCTTCGGTTCCAGTTTTGCTGTGGCTTCTTAATGCCATACTCAGTCAAATGTTGCCGTGATGTCAAGAGCAGTGACGCTCCCTTCATCTCTCGAATTCAGCTCTTTTGCCCATGTTTGGACCAAGGCTGGAATGAGATCAGGAGCTGAGTGGCCCTGGCGGGAGCTAAACTGAGCGTCAGTGAGCATATTATTGCTGAGCAAGTGCTGCTTGAAAACACGATTGATCACCCCTCCCATCACTTTGCTGATGATCGAGAGTAGACTGATTAGGCGACAATTGGCCAGGTTGGATTTGTCCTGCATTTTGTGCACAGGACATACCTGGGCAACTTTCCACATCGCCAGATAGATGTCAATGTTGCAGCCGTAATGCAACAGCCTGGTTCGGCGTATGGCTAGCTCTAGAACACAAGTTATCAGTACTATTGCCAGAATATTGTCAGTGTCCAGAGAATTTACAGTATCCGGTGCCTTCGACTATTTCTTGATATCAGGTGGAGTAAATAAGATTGGCTGAAGACTGACATCTGGGATGCTGGCGACCTCAGCAGGAGGCCGAGTGGATCATCCACTCTGCACTTCTGGCTGAAGATGGATGTAAATATTGCAGCCTTGTCTTTTGCACTGATGTGCTGGGCTCCACTATTAGTGAGGATGTGGATATTTGTGGAACCTCTTCCTCCTGTTAGTTGATCATTTGTCCACCACCATTCGTGACTGGATGCGGCAGGACTGAAGATCTGTTTCAATGTTATTGGACCTGCACTCATCCAGGCAAGTGAGTGGGGACAGTATCAAGAATGATTTTTTAACATGTTAGCTTGTAGGTTGAAAAGCGTACACAAAGCTTGTGGGAGGGGGGAGGAGGAGTTTTATATGACCTGTGGGAAAAATGGAGTTCATCGACCAAAGGACTTACCTGTTTCCTCTTCAGGTTATTTTATCTGGTGTGTCATGTGGCTGGAAGCCTTGCCTGATTTAACAGGCTGAATTTTTCAAGCCTTTTGGAGATGGTCTGGGAGTCAGGAAGTCTGGCAATACGGGTGGGGAAGGTATCGGGTTGGGAGTGGATCTGTGTGTTGTTGAATTGTTTAACTCTGTCCATCACATGTTGCTTCCTCTGCTGGGCATGCAAGTAGTCCTGTGCTGTAACTTTACCAGGCTGACACCTCATTTTTAGGTCTGCTTGGTGCTGCTCCTGGGAAGCCCTCCTGCACTCTCATTGAACCAGGGTTGATCCCATGGCTTGATGGCAATGGTAGAGTGGGGGATTTGCCGTGCCATGAAGTTACACATTGTGGTTGAATATAATTCTGCAGTTGCTTAAGGCCCAAAGCACCTCATGGATACCCAGTTTTGAGTTGCTACATTAGTTTGTAATCTATGCCATTTAGCATGGTGGCAGTGCCAGACAGCACAATGGTGGGTATTCCTCAATGTAATGACAGGACTTTGTCTCCAGAGGGACTGTGCGGTGGTCAATCATAGAGTCATAGATTTATACAGCACAGAAACAGGCCCTTTGGCCCAACGTGTCTGTGCTGGCCATCAAGCACCTAACTATTCTAATTCAAATTTCCAGTACTTGGCCCGGACCATTGTATGCTATGGCGTTTCAAATGCTCATCTACATAATTCTTAAATGTCGTGAGGGTTCCTGCCTCTACCACATCTTCAGGCAGTGCGTTCCAGACACCAACGACCCTCTGGGGTCAAATTCTTTTCCTCAAATCCCCTCTAAACTCCCTGCCCCTTACTTTAAATCTATGCCCCCTGGTTATTGATCCCTCAGCTAAAGGAATAAGTTTCTTCCTAACTAACCTATAAATGCCCTCAGAATATTGTATACCTCAATCACGTCGCCCCTCAGCATTCTCTGCTCTATGGAAAACAACCCTAGCCTTTTCAGTCTCTCTTCATATCTGAAATGCTCCAGCACAGGCAACATCCTGGTGAATCCCCTCTGCAATCTCTCCAGGACTATCACATCCTTCCAATAGTGTGGAGACTACAACTGTACACAGCACTCTAACTGTGGCCAAACTTACAGTTTATACAGTTCCATCATAACCTCCCTGCTCTTATATTCTATGCTTCGGCTAAAAAAAGCAAGTATCCCATGTGCCTTCCTAACCACCTTATCGACCTTTGCTGCTGCCTTCAGTAATCTATGGACAAGTACACCAAGGTCCCTCTGACCATCTATTTCCTAGGGTCCTACCATCCATTTTATAGTTCCTTACCTTGTTAGCCCTCCTGTTCATCACCTTTTCAGGATTAAACTCCATTTGCCACTGCTCCGCCCACCTCACCAGGGCATCTATATCGTCCTATAATCTAAGGCTTTCCTCTTTCATTATTTACAATGTCATCAATTTTAGTGCCATTTGCAAGCTTACTAATCATACTTCCTATATTCACGTCTGAATCATTAATGTACACTACAAACAACAAGGGTACCAGCACGGATCCCTACGGTACAACACTGGTCATACGCCTGCACTCCCAAAAACAAACCCTCGGCCATAAGCCTCTGCCTCCTGCCACTAAGCCAAATTTGGATCAAATTTGCCAAATTACCCTGGAACCCATGGGTTCTTACGTTCTTCACCAATCTCCTATGCGGGATCTTATCAAAAGCGTTACTGAAGTTCATGCAGTCTACATAATCTGCTGGACCCTCATCTCCACATCTCGTCACCTCCTCAAAAAATTTCAATCAAGTTTGTTGGACAGGAAAATCCTCTGACAAAGCCATGCTGACTATCGTTGATTAATCTCTGCCTCTCCAAGTGAAGATTAATCCTGTCCCTCAGAATTTATTTCCCAATAGTTTCCATACCACTGATGTAATTATCTGTTAGATCCCTGTTCCCCTTCTAGAATAATGGTACCACATTCAGTGGCCTCCTGTCCTCTGGCAACTCTCCTGTTTCCAGACAGGATTTTAAAATTTGTGTCAGGGCATCTGCAATCTCCTCCCTTGCCTTATATAACAGCCTGGGATGCATCTAGTCTGGGCCTGGGGATTTGTCCACGTTAAATCCCACTAAAACAGCTAATACTTCCTCCGTTTCAGTGCAAATTTGTACAAGTATATCACAATCCCCCTCCCTGATCTCTATGCCTACATCCTCCTTCTCCATAGTCAAAACAGATGAGAAGTGATCATTTAAAACCATACCTATGTCCTCCGGCTCTACACACAGATTGACACTTTGGTCCCTAATGGGCCTAATCTTTTCCTAGTTATCCGCTCGCCCTTAATAGCCTTAAAAACGCCTTGGGGCTTTCCTTTATCTTGCCCACCATTGTTTTTTATGTCCCCTCTTCGCTCTCCTAATTAATTTTTTTAAGTGCACCCCCTACATATACTACAGGCTCGAGGGGCCGAATGGCCTACTCCTGTTCCTATTTTCTATGTTTCTATTCTCCTCTATGGCCTCCACTGTTTTCAGCGCTCGAAATATGCCACAAGACCCCTTTTTTCCTCATCCAATCCTTGAGATCCTTTGACATCCAGAGTTCCCTGGACTTGTTAGACCTACCCTTCATCTTTACGGGTCCGTGCTGGCTCTGAACTCTCACTATTTTCTCCTTGAATGACTCCCAATGGCTTGATGTAGACTTTCCTTCAAGTAGGTGCTCCCAGTCCACTTTAGCCAGATCCTGTTTTTCATATTGATATTGGCCTTCCCCCAATTCAGTACTTTAATTTCCGGTCCCTCCTGGTCCTTTTCCATAGCTACCTTAAATCTTACAGTTTTATGACCACTGAGCCCGAAATGCTCCCCCACAGATACTTCTATTACTTGTCCAGCTTCATTCCCTCGGATTAGGTCCAGGACTGCCCTTTCTCTTGTCGGACGTTCTATGTACTGGCTCAAAAAACTCTCCTGTATGCATTTTAAGAAATCCACCCCCATTCAGCCTTTTGCATAAAGAATATCCCAGTTAATATTGGGGGCATATGAACTCCCCTACTACAGCCCTATCAGTGTTACACCTGCCTGCGATTTGCCTCCGTATCTGCTCCTCTGTCTCTCACGGACTGTTTGGAGGCCTGTAGTACACGCCCAGCCAAGTGTTTGCCCCGTTTTTTGTTTTGAAGTTCTACCCATATGCCCTCATTTGAGGATTCCTCTGAGACATCATCCCTCCTTACTGCAGTAATTGACCTACTTGATCAACTGTGCAATGCCACCTCCCCTTTTACCCCCTCGTCTGTCTCGCCTGAAGATTCTATATCCTTGAATACTGAGCTGTCAGTCCTGCCATTCCCACAAATATGTTTCTGCGATAGCATTAATATCAAAATCCCATGTGCTAATTAATGCCCTCAAATCATTTGCCTTGCTAGTAAGACTCCTCGCATTAAAAAAATAGATGCAATCCATCCTTGCATTATTCGCTCGTGCCTTAACTCTGCCTTCCAAACTGAATTAGATGTTCTTCTTTATTTGACTGCATCATCCCGACTGTACCTCCAGTCATATACCATTGCGCTGCCAAATGAGTTTAACGCCCAACAGCAGCTCCACTCCCCGCCCCCCCCCCCCACCAACCACCCCAACAGCACGAGCAAATCTACCAGCAAGGATGCTGATAAAACACACACACAGGCACACACACACCGATCAGACCCCAGGCACTGAGCGAGACAGATATACAACGACATACACAGACTGACAAAGAGAATCACACACACACACCGACCAGACCGCAGGTTCTGAGCCAGACAGATGTACAAACACACATACATAAACATAGATACACACAAACACACACACACAAACACACGGAGGGATGGGAACCTTTGCAAAGAGTCAGAGGAGCGACGATCAAAGACAAGGACAAAAGACAGTAAGGGGAATAGGAAAAGTGAAAGGCAGAGAAATCAAGGGCCAGTATCAAACATGGCCGCAGTGAAAAATAGTGGGAAGGGGCCAACTAATGTTTTAAAAACAAGCCTTAAGGCTGTGTGCCTTAACGCGTGGAGAATTCACAATAAAGTGGATGAATTAATCGCGCAAATAGATGTAAACGAGTATGATGCAGACGGGATTATGGAGACATGGCTGCAAGGTGATCAGGGATGGGAAATGAACATCCAGGGCTATTCAGTATTTTGGAAGGACAGATAAAAAGCAAAAGGCGTTGGAGTTGCATTGTTGGTTAAAGAGGTTTTTAATGCAATAATCAGGAAGGATATTAGCTCTGACGATGTGGAATCTGTATGGGTAGAGCTGAGAAGCGCTGAGGGGCAGAAATGGTTAGTGGGGGTTGTATATAAATCCCCAAACTGTAGTGGTAATGTTCGGAATGGCATTAAATAGGGAATTAGAGACGCATGCAATACAGGAACATTAGTATTTTCGGGTGTCTTTAATCAGCCTATAGATTGGGCAAATCAAATTAGTCACAATACCGTAGAGGTAGAATTCTTGGAGTATATACGGGATGGTTCTCTGGACCAATACGTTGAGGAACCAACTGGAGAAGAGGCCATCCTAGACTGGGTAATGTGTAATGACAGAGGAATAATTGGCAATCTGGTTGTGCAAGACCCCATGGGGAAGAACGACCATAATATGATAGAATTCTTCATCAAGATGGGGAGTGACAGAGTTGATTCTGAGACGAGGGCCCTGAATCTTAGTAAAGGAAACTATGAAGGTATAAGGCGCTAATTGTCTATGATGGACTGGGAAACGTTACTTAAAGGGACGACGGTGGAAAAGCAATGGCAAACATTCAAAGTGTGCATCGATGGACTGCAACAATTGTTTATTTCTGTCTGGCGCAGAAGTAAAACGGGAAAGGTAGCCAATCCATGACTTAAAAGGGAAATTAGAGAAAGAATTAGATCCAAGGAAGGTGCATATAAATTCGCTAGAAAAAAAACAACAAACCTTAGGATTGGGAGCAGTTTAGAATTCAGCAAAGGAGGACCAAGGGATTGATTAAGAAGGGGAACATAGAGTATGAGAACAAGGTTGTGGGGAACATAAAAACTGACTGTAAAGGTTAGTGAAGACACATGTAGGTCCCTTACGGTCAGAAACAGGTAATTTATTATGGGGAACACAGAGATGGCTGACCAACTAATTGTATGCTTTGGTTCTGTCTTCACAAAGGAGGACACAAATATCATACCCGAAATGTTGGGGAACACAGGGCTTAGTGAGAGATGGGAACTGAAGGAAATCAGTATTAGTAGAGAAATGGTTTTGGGAAATTGGTGGGATTGAAGGCTGATAAATTCCCAGTGCCTGCTGGTCTGAATCCCAGAGTACTTACGGAAGTGCCCTAGAAATGGTGCATGCATTGGTGGTCATCTTCCAAGATTGGATAGACGCTGGAACAGTTCCTAAGGATTGGACGGTAACTAATGTCACCCCACTATTTCAAAAGGGAGGTAAAGAGAAAGCAGGGTATTATAGACCAGTCAGCCTGACGTCGGCAGTGGGGAAAATTCTAGATTCCATTATTGAGGATTTTGTAGCAGAACACTTGGAGAACAGTGGTAGAAACGGCCAGAGTCAGCATGGATTCACGAAAGGGAAATCATTCTGGACAAATCTACTAGAATCCTTCGAGGATGTTACTATTAGAGATGATGAGGGGGAACCAGTGGATGTGGTTTATTTGGACTTTCAGAAGGCATTTCAAAATGTCCCACATAAAAGATAAGCTTGTAAAATTAAAACGCATGGGATTGGGAGTACTGCATAGCGATGGATAGAAAATTGGTTGGCAGACAGGAAAAAAAGAAGTCGGGATAAATGCGTCTTTTTCCGAATGGCAGGCAGTGACTCGTGGGGTACCACAGGGATCGGTGCTTGGACCCCAGCTATTCACAATACATATTTATGATTTAGATGAGGGAACTAAATGTAATATCTCCAAATTTGCAGATGGCACAAAACTGGGTGAGAGGATGAGTTGTGAGGAGGATGCAGAGAGGCTTCAGGGTGATTTGGACAAGTTGAGTGAGTGGGCAAATGCATAGCAGATGCAGTATAATGGGGATAAATGCGAGGTTATCCAGTTTGGCAGCAAACACAGGAAGGCAGATTATTATCTGAACGGCTAAAAACTGAGAGAGGGGAATATGAAATGAGTCCTGTGTGTTCTCATACATCCGTCGCTGAAGGTTAGCATGCAGGTCCAACAGGTGGTAACAACTCAATGGTATGTTGGCCTTCATAGCGAGAGGATTCGGGTACAGGAGCAGGGATGTCTTGCTGCAATTATACAGGGCATTGGTGAGGACGCACCTGGAATATTGGGTGCAGTTTTGGTCTCCTTATCTGAGGAAGGATGTTATTGCTATAGAGGGAGTGCAGCGAAGGTTTACAAGATTGATTCCTGGGATGGCAGGACTGACGTATGAGAGGAGATTAAGTGGGTTAAGATTATATTCGCTGGAGTTCAGAAGAGTGAGGAGGAGCTCATAGAAACCTATAAATTTCTAACAGGGCTTGACAGGGCAGATGTAGGAAGGATGTTACCGATGGTGGCGGAGTCCAGAACCAGGGGTCATTGTGGAAGGATACGGGGTTAACCTTTCTGGACTGAGCTGAGGAGAAATTTCTTTACCCAGAGAGTGGTGAGCCTGTGGAATTCGCTACCACAGAAAGCAGTTGAGGCAAAAACATTTTATGTTTTCAAGAAGGCGTTAGATATAGCTCTTGAGTTTAAGGGGATCAAAGGATATGGGGCGAAAGCGGGAACAGGTTACTCAGTTGGGTGATCAGCCATGATCATAATGAATGGCGGAGCATGCTCGAAGGGTCGAATGGCCTGCTCCTGCTCCTACACACATACACACAGCGATCACACCACAAGCACTGAGCCAGACAGATATACACACACACACACATGCACTGATCAGACTCCAGGCACTGAGCTGGAGCGATATGCAAACACACACTTGCAAAGAGACAGACAGACACAAACACACACACACCGATCAGTACACAGGGACTGAAATGGACAGATGTACACGCATTCACAAAGAGAGACAGACCGGCACACATACACAAAAACACACGTGCACTCAAACACAGATCAGACCACAAGCACTGAGCCAGACCGATGAGCAAGCACATACAGTCAAACACAGGCACACACCACTCACCCACAAATGCACACCGATCGGATCCCAGGCACTGAGCCAGACAGATATTCAAACACACAGACACAGGCACACACAAACACACACACACACACAGATCAGGCACCAGGCATTGAGCGCGACCGATATACAAACACACACACACACACACACACATAGACAGACAGTCAAATACTCACCAAACACACACCAATCAGACCACAGGCACTGAGCCAGACAGATATGGAAACACATACATATAAACAGAGACACACATATACACAATCGCGCACACACACTTATCAGAGCCCAGGCACTGCGCCAGACCGAAATACAACCACATAAACAGACAGACAGAGAGAGAGAGACACACACACACACCCCCACACACAATAACACCAATCAGAAACCAGGCTGTGAGCCAGACAGATATACAAAGAAGCACACACACATGCACATGTACATACACACAGACATACACACACACCGATCAGAACCCAGGCACCAAGCCTAACAGATCTACAAAGGCAAACACACACAAGTGCACACAGATGCAAACACAAACTCACACACACACCGATCAGACCCTAGGCACTGAGCCAGACAGATATACAAATACAGACACACGCCACACACACACCACACACACACCACACACACACACACCAATCAGAACGCAGTCTGTGAGCCAGACAGACATACAAAGACACACACACACGCATACACATACATACACACACACACATACACAAACATACCGATCATACCCCAGGCATTGATTCGGACAGATATACAAACACAGCGACACAAACAGAAACAGACAGACTCACACACAAACACACACACACACACCGATCAGAACCCAGGCACCAAGCCAGACAGATCTACACAGACAAATAGAGACAGACGCCACACACACACCACACACACCGATCAGAACCCAGGCACCGAGCCAGGCAAATATACAAACACACACACACAAACAAACATACACCAACTCACACAGGCCAGATTTGATTGAAGCCCAACCTGCTGCTGTTGAGGCACTGGTTTCCACAATCACTTCCAGACTCGAAAAGTAGAGAGGCAGCATTGACAGATTTAATGGTTCGAATGGAGAGGAGCTTTGGTCGGATCACTGCTGTCCTTTAGTTTTCTCTCATGCAGATCCGTGCGTTATAATGTCCAGCCCCATGGGAGCAGACCAGTGCTACGGGAGCTGCAGGCGGTGTCCGCTTTCAAGAGGGAAGTGCATCTGCGCCCTTGACAGACCCTCGTTCGATGCCCATGCAGGCAACACCAAGTTAGTCGAGATGCACCAACCAGAAGTCAGTCCCACTCTCGGTCGCACTGCCGAAAATTCTGGTTGTAAATATCTGCAGTGCCATTTTTATTACTGCAGTAAGCGTCCACCACGCTGAGGTCAAAGGGGCAGCTCTAGAATTAGAAAACACACAGCCTTCAAGGAAACACTATTGGGTGGCACATGAATGAATATTAATTTGAGTGCAATTTGTGAACGTAATATTAGTTAAACGTTTATCCGTGTCAATTTATGCAGTTTGTTTTGTTAATAATGTTAGTTCCTTCACAGTGTGGGCATGTGAATGCCTCATGCAGGGATATTCTCTGTCCAGGTGCAGTGGAGATCTGAGCTAAATGTAAGAGAAGAATGATGTTCGTGGATCTCTGGGTGCAGGGGTGGGAGGAAGGGGTGTGGGTACCATTTGAATACATCCGATGTTTAATCACTTGTTCTCAGACCTCTCATGTTACTCGCTGCTTCACCATGCCATGCCAGGCACAAGATGGTCAGCTTTCGGTGTGGTCTCCAATTCTGCCTGCACGATGACAGTGCAGTGACAGGCACGACAGAGTCATCTCTCAGTCTGGGCTCCAGGTCTGGCTGCTGATACAGCGCAGTGGGAGGGAAATATACAATATTTGTCAAAGAGGAGAAGTGCTTTTGTCATCCCCGAATTTGATGTCCCTGTCTCTCACTGCAGTTACTGTCCCCCTCCCACCATCTCCATCTGCTGGTGTCCCTGTCTCACTTCAGTTACTGTCTCCCCTCTCACTATCTCCATCTGCTGGTGTCCCTGTCTCACTGCAGTTACTGTCCCCTCTCACCATCTCCATCGATAACTCTGCCACACTCTCGTTGGTTTCTGCAGGTGTAGCCGGTCCTTTCTCAATCTGATAGACTCCTCCCCCTGAAGTGTGTTTTGCAGATATCACAGACTGACAATTTCAGTATGAGACATGGGTGATGACAGCAACCGGTTGTCAGAGAAACTTGAAGCACACGCACAGAATGGTGCAGGTTTAAGATACTTGGGTCAATTCCTTGTGTCTGCGAGGAACTGATCAATCCTGTAAACAGTGGCATTTACACATGAACATACTGAAAATTGTAATACTAACCAAGGAACTTGCAGTAAGCACTGATACTCAGCAAATAACTTATATAAATTATGTTACACATGCAAGATCGCCTCAGAATTTCGCTTATGGGGATGTCGTATGAAAATAGCGATCTGAGGATCTGTCTGCCAACACTGTCATTTTCTGGGATCCCTATTAATAATCTGACACTCGGCAAACCAATAAACACTGACCTTAAATCAGAAAGTGTGGGAAATACTCAACAGATCTGACAACAACTGAGGAGACAAAATTAGCATTTCAGGTCTGTGAACTTTCAGCAGAACAGGGAAAGATGAGAAATGCCATAGTTTATTTTTTGGAAGTGAAAAAAGGGGTCAAGAAGAAATAAAGTTAAGATGTACGATAGGACGTCGGGCAGGAGAGATTTTTTTTTATTATTATTCATTTATGGGGAATGGGCGCCCCTGACGGGACCAGCATTTATTGACCATCCTTGATTGCTTTTGAGATGGTGTGAGTTGCCTTCTTTAACTGCTGCAGTCCTGGGAGTGTAGGTACACCCATAATGCTGTAAGGAAGGGAGTGCTCGAATGTTAACACAGCGACAGTGAAGGAACGATGGTACAGTTCCAAGTCAGGATGGCGTGTTGCTTGGAGGGGATTGTTTCAGGTGGTGGTGTTCATATGTATCTGCTGCCCTTGTTCTTCTAGGTAGTAGTGGTAGCGGCTTTGGTAGGTGCTATTCGAAGGAGACTTGGTGTGTTGCCACAGTGTACCTTGTTCTTGATACACACTGCTTGCACTGTGCGTCGGTGCTGGAGGGAATGAATGCTAAAGGTGGTGGCTGGGGTGCCAATCAAGCGGGCTACTTTCTCCTGGATGGTTTCGAGATTCCTGTGTGTTGTTGGAGTTGCACCCATTCAGGCAAGTGAAGAGTATTCCATCATACTCCTGACATGTGCCTTGTAGATGTTGAACATGCATTTGGGAGACGGGATATGAGGTACTAGCGGCAGAATTCCTACCTCTGACTTGCGCCTGTAGCCATAGTGTTTACCTGTTTGGTCCAGTTCACCTTCTGGTTAATGGTTACCCACTGGATTTTGAAAGTGGGGGTTTCAACAATTCTAATTCCATTGAACATCAAGAGGAGATGGTTAAATTATCCCATGTCTGAGATGGTTACTGACTGGCACTTGTGTGGTGCAAATAGTACATGCCAATTATTAACACAAGACTTGATGTTGTCAGGTCTTGCTGCATATGGACACAGGCTGCTTCAGTATATTATCAGTCACAAATGTTGTTGAACATCAGCGAATATCCCCACTTCTGACCTAATAATGGATGGAAGTTCATTGATGAAGCAGCTGAAGATGGTTGAGCTGAGCACACTGCCCTAAGGAACTCCTCATCGTGGGGCTGAGATGATTGACCTCCAACAACCACAATCAACGTTCTTTGTGCTCGGTAATACTCCAACATGCCCTTTAATTATAGTTTTTCTGGGCCTTCTTAATGTCTTGCTCAATCAAATGCTGATGTGATATCAAAGGCTGTCACACTCCCCTCACATCAGAACTTCAACTCATTTGCCCATGTTTGGACCAAGGCTGTGATCAGGTCAGGAGCTGAGTGGCCCTGCTGGGAACCAAATTGAGCGTCAGTGAATAGGTTATTGCTGAGCAAGTGTCGCTTGATAACAATGACCACCCCTCCCCTCTATCACTTTGCTGATGATCGAGAGTAGACTGATAAGGCGACAAGTGGCCAGGTTTGATTTGTCCTTTTTTTTTGTGGACAGGACATACCTGGGGAATTTTCCACATTGCATGGTGGATGTCACTGTTGTTGGCGTACTGGAACAACTTAGTTTGGCGTATCGCTATCTCTGGAACATAAGTTATCACTACTATTGCCGGAATATTGTCAGGGCCCATAGCATTTGCAGTATTCGGTGCCTTCAGCTATTTCATGATACGTGGAGTGAATAAGATTCGCTAAAAACTGACATCTGTGATGTTGGCGGCCTCAGGAGGAGGCCGAGATGAAACATTCACCCTGCACTTCTGGCTGAAGATAGATGTAAATATTGCAGCCTTGTCTTTTGCAGTAATGTATTGGGATCCACTGTTAGTGAGGATGTGAATATTTGTTGCACCTCTTCCTCCTGTTTCTTGTTCACTTGTCCACCACCATTCACGGCTGAATGCGACAGGACTGCTGAGCTGTTTGTGTTATTGGACCTGCACTCATCCAGGCAAGTGAGTGGGGTCAGTATGAAGAATGATTTTTTTTAACTGTTTGCTTGTAGGTGTAAGAGAGTAAGATCAGTTTGTGGGAGGGGGGAGGAGGAGTTGTATATGAACTGTGGGAAAATGGAATTCATCGACCAAAGGACTTACCTGCTTTCTCTAAAAGTCTCTTATGTGACATGTGGCTGGAACGCTTTCCTGTTCCAATAGGCTGACTTTTTAAAGCCTTTTGGAGATGGCCTTTGAGTCAGGAGGACTGGCAATACGGGTGGGGAAGGCATCGTGTTAGGAACTGATTTGTTCGTTGTGGAATTGTTTAGCTCTGTCTGTCGCACGCTGCTTCCACTGCTGGGCATGCAAGTAGTCCTGTGTTGTATCTTCACCAGGCGGACACCTCTTGTTTAGGTATGTTTGGTACTGCTCCTGGGAAACCCTCCTGCACTCTCATTGAACCAGGGTTGATCCCACGGCTTAATGATAATGGCAGAGTGAGAGATATGCCGTGCCATGAAGTTACACATTGTGGTCGAATATAATTCTGCTGTTACTGATGGCCCAAAGCGCCTCATGGATACCCAGTTATGAGTTGCTAGATCTGTTTTGAATCATTTTAGCATGGTGGCAGTGCCACACAGCACAATGGTGAGTATACCTCAATGTAAAGACAGGACTTCGTCTCCACAATGACTGTGTCGTGGTCACTCCTAATAATACTGCCTTTGACAAATTCATCTGCAGCAGGTAGATTGGTAAAAACGAGGTCAAGTAGGTTTTTCCCTCTTGTTGCTCCCCTCAGTAGCTGCCACAGACGCAGTCTCGATGTTGTTCCCTTTAGGACTCAGCCAGCTTGGTCAGCAGTGGTACTACCCAGCCACTCTTGCTGATGGGCATTGATGCCTTCCACCCAGAGTACATCTTATGCCCTGGCTGCGCAAAGTATTTCTTCCAATGGGTGTTCTATATGGATAAGCACTGATTCTTCAGCCAAGGCGTGGGGGAGGGGGCGTGCAGGCGAGGTGGCAATCAGCAGGAGGTTTCCTTGTCCATGTTTGATCTGATGCCATGAGACTTCATGAGGTCCAGAGTCAATGTTGAGGGCTTCCAAGGCAACTTAATCCTGACTGTATACCGCTGCGCCACCAGCGTCGGTGGGCATGTCCTTACAGTGTGACAGGATATATCTGGGGATGATGATGGTGGTGTCTGCGACATTGTCCGTTATGTATGATTCCATTAGTATGACCAAGTCAGGCTGTTACTTGCATAGCCTGTGGGACATCCCTTCCAATTTTGGCACATGCCCTCAGATGTTACTAAGAAGGACTTTGCAGAGTCGACAGGGCTGTGTTTCCAGAGCCTAGGTCAATATTGGATGGTTCTTCTGGATTCATTCCATTCCTTGGGCTTGTTAGTGGTTTGATACAACTGAGTGGCTTGTTAGACTAGCTCAGAGGACATTTTATGAGTCAACCACATTGCTGTGGGTCTGGATTCTACTGCAGGCCAGGTCGGGTAAGGACAGCAGATTTCCTTTCGTAAAGGACTTGAGTGAACCAGATGGATTTTTTTCAACAATCGACAATCGGTTCACGGTCACCATTACACTAACTTTTAATTTCAGATGTGTGCAATAACAGAGATAACACGGAATAAAAGGAAAAGGGAGTGCTAAGAGAGTAGTAGAAAGACATAGTATTACTCCAGTGAGGGCATTAATTGCAGTGCATTGCTCTGTCCAAATGCAAAAGCACGCCAAACTGACACATGGTTAAAAATAAAATGAAATCAAATAATTTTTTCAAAAAATAATGGCAGTCATGAGCAGAGATTGTTGAACTCGATGTTGGGTCCAGAAGGCTGCAGAGTGTCTAATCAGAAGACGAGGTGCTTTCTTCGAGCTTGTGTTGAGCTTCACTGGAACACTGCAGGAAGCCAAGGACAGAAATGTGGGTGTGAGAGCAGGGTGGTGAATTAAAATGGCAAGTAATAGGAAGCTCGTAGTCAAGCAGCGAATACAATAATGTCACAAGACCATTAATGTTTTTGTATTGAACGCTAAGAATTCTGTGTGATGTTAAATGTTTGAGCAAAAGGATTTTCTGTGAACATTGCATGCTGCAACTTGGTGTTGGAACTGAGTTCAGATTTCCAGCACGTGTTGACAAGCAGATCAACAGGCAAATTACAGGAATATTTATGAATGTCACATGACTTATTGTTCGGGTTTTAGTTTCACTTTGCACTGTGAGAGATCAGTGAGCTGAGCAGCATTGCAGCGAGCTGGCTGGGACTTATGTTTGCAGACAAGGAAAAGAGCTACTGTCTGAAAAAGTAAGATTTTCCTCTCTTGGAAAAAAATCCTTCATTTGCGGTGTGGTTGTGGTCTGCTTGGAGAGGGGAAAAGAGCCCTGGAGAGAGAAAAGACCTAGGAAAAGAGACGTTGCTACATTCTGTGGTGGAAAACTACTTTGCAGAAAAGAATCCCTGCATTGCTAAAGGAACAGAATCATGTTGCCTCCAGTCTCTGAAAAATCTCTGCCTCAAGAGTGATTCCTGTTGCCTGTTATATTTTAGAAAACCCAGATAGCTCAAGAAAGCTTATATTGCTAGACAGCTGCTTCAAAATCCAAGTAGGCCTGTTGCTACATCCTTTGCTGAAAGATCTGTGTGACGCCTGCTGTAGACGAATTGCCTTGAACTCCAAACCATCACAAACTGTTCATTGAACCCACCTGTAGAGATTTCAAGAGGCATCCGACTATTGGACTCTGGGACACCTCACCGACCCGGGAATATCTGACCAGAATATTATGACCAAGTTATTTTATTATTCTCAGGGAACAGTTGGGAAGAGAAAAGCCTTTTCCCCCGGTTAACCGGTGTTTGCATGTATATGTGTGTGTGCATAAGAGATAGGAAGAATAAGAAGTTATAAAATCTTTTCATACATAGATTTGTTTCATTATTGTTTAAGATTTAGTTTCTGAAAATTGTTAATTTTGCTGTTGTTTAAAGAAATTTGGCTTGGTATGCTTTATTCTGCGGTGGGGGGTGGGGGAGGGGAGTGCAAATAAAGTGTTTAAAGTGGGTATTTTTCTGGTCGCTAGAAAACTTTACGAATATGTTGTGACCTGTGGAGTAGTGAGACTGAATCAACTCTTGTCGTATCAGTATTCTAAATTGAAAGAAGTACAACTAAATCGTTGCTTCAGCTGGAAAGATTGCTTGTAGCCTTGGATGGTGAGGAGAGAGGAGGTCAAAGGTATTACACGTCTTGCAATTGCATGGGACGATGCCACGCAAAGGGAACATGTTGGTGGGCGATGGAGGACTGGACCAGCGTGTCGCAGAGGGAAGGGTCCGTTCAGAACGCTGACATTAAGGGGAGGGGATGATGTGTTTGGTTGGTCGCATCACGCTGGATGTGGCGGAAATGGGGGAAGATGAAACTTTGGATGTGGAAGCTGCTGGGGTGCAAAGTGAGGGCAAGGAGATCCCTGAAACTGTTCTGGGAGGCAGGGGTAGGAGTGAGGGCGGAAGTGTGGGAATGGGTTCGACAAATGCAGACAGATGCTTGATCTGTAAATTCATTGACATTCACACTGACCCCCCAGAAGATATAAGCAGACTCCCAGAGATCCTGTTCAATTACTGTCAATTCCATGGAATACCCGGAAATATCGACACACAATCCCAGAACCGTCCATATTGCTAAGCAAATCTGGAGACATCAATATTTGGACATTGAGTCTCACCAGGAACACCAGCATCAGCGAGTCGGATACAGCACACCCAAAACTGCAAGATATATCCTAATTTCAAAAGACAGTATATGGTCGTTTGACTATACACAGTGAAGCTCGTAGATCATACTCTTCCAAACTAATCTTATCAGACGTTGATCCCTTCTCTCCCTCCCTATAGAGCGGCTGATACACGGCTGTCCCTGAATTGATACTCTCTTGGACGTTTTGCGAGAATAAGATTACAATGAAAGTCTGATTCAGAGCAAAGACATTTAATTGGGCCTAATGAAAAATGACATTAATTACAGCCACTGAACACTATCGATATATATATAGACCACAGAACACAAAAGTCCGAGTGTATCAAACCTGTGTCCTCAGTACCTTGCTCTACGGCAGCGAGGCCTGGACAACGTATGTCAGCCAAGAGCGATTTTTCAATTAATTCCATCTTCGCTGCCTCCTTGGCATCAGGTGGCAGGACAGTATCTCCAACACAGAAGTCCTCGAGGTGGCCAACATCCCCACCAACTAATGGTACAAGAATCACAGGACACAGATTGTCGGCTTTGGGCAAGAGATACAGGTGAAATATTATTCGGAACATTTTTATGCAGCGGGTGGTAATGATCTGGATTCTGCTGCCCACAAGGATGGTGAAAGCAGAGACAACCAATGATTTCAAATTGAAATTGTACAGTAACATGACGGAAATAAACTTGCAGGGCTATGGGGGTTAAGTGGGGGAGTGGGAATGACTGTGTAGCTCCGTGAAAAAACAGCATGGATACGATGAGCCGATATACCATCTTTAAACTGCTTCACTCTCTATCCGACTTTTAATACACTCCTTAAAACGTTCCTCTTTGATCAGGTTTTTGGTCATTTGTTCTAATCTCTCCTTTGGACATTTGATCAAAATATCCCCTGTCTTCATGCCATCTTTTCTTTGATAATGTTCCTGTGAAGTGCCTTGGGACAATTTGCTACCTTAAAGCTACTGTATAAATACAAGCTGGTGTACTGTGCAATGGCTGCTCCGAACTTGTCTTCTGTTGAAGCCTGTAATTCCACTGAATTCCAATTTTGCATGTGTTAGTCGTTCCCCACTACCCTGCCCAAGTGTCTGTTCTTCATATGTGAGTCTTCGAACTGAGTGGTTGCCAGCTATTCAACTATGTAGGCATTGACTGCCAATTTTGCATCTGAAGCCCACGCCCTCTTATTGTGTTGCAAGGCTTGTATCGCATGGTGTGTTTCCTCAGTGTCGAAGGTAGTGGGGTCAATATGAGGGTATCTCATTTGGGTTAGTGTCTACACCATTACAGCCCCCTCACCAGTACCCAGTTACCCCACGTCTGCCACCCACTTCTGTTAGAACACTGTACTTATGCTGGGGGTATGGAAACGTTCGGGGGGTGGTTCGTTTAGTAGTGGTGGTTAGGTGCTGGATGCTAATGCAACTTACTTTGTTCTTAAAAGTCGTCAACATGCTTCTTTGGGAGGTAACTGGCTCCCACCCGAAGGCCTGGACAGCTCACTTTTCACAGTGCTGTGCTCTTCTGTACTAACCTTCTGAGCTAGCGACGCAGCACAGGGAGTCCACACCAGCAGTTCTGGCCCTCTTGGCATCAAATGCCTTGAAAAGTGCAGAAAGAGGTTTAACTCCACTGTGAGCAAACTGTTCACTTCCAGAGTTGGTGTAACTGGAACGCTCCAGCAAGTCCACCAGAATTAGAGCCCAACTCTTGGCGATCATATTTACGAGAGGGAATGGTAAGAGCATTGTGCAGGTACACCCCTGGTTGCGTTTTTAATCTCGTCACGATTCACTGTGCGGCTTACCGACGGGACCTGACTTTAATCTTGCGACTATTCACTGTGTGGCTTTCCCCCGGTCCTGTGTTTCAACTTGACACGAATCTCTGTGCAGGAACCTCCGGGCCTCTTGTTTAAACTTGTGACTATTCACTGTGCAGGATTCCCCCGGGCCCTGTGTTTAAACATGACACGAATCACTGCACAGAATCCCCCGGGCCCCGTGTTTAAGCTTGACAAGAATCACTGTGCTGGATCCCCCGGGCGCTGTGTTTAAACTCATTACTCTTCACTGTGCTGGATCCCCCGGGCACTAAATTTAAACATATGACTACTAACTTTGCAGGTTGCCCAGGGCCCTTTGTTTCAACTGTGGCTATTCACTGTGCAGAATCCCCTTCTCTGTGTTTTAAATTGACATAAATCACTGTGCAGGATCCCCTGGGCCCTGTGTTAAAATTTGACACGAATCACTGTGCATGTTCCCCGCCGGGCCCTGTGTTCAAACTTGACAAGAATCACTGTGCAAGATCCCTCCCCCGGGGCCCTGTGTTTAAACTTGACATGAATCACTGTGCAGGATCCTCCCGGGCCCAGTGTTTAAACCTGACAGGAATCACTCTGCAGGATCCCCCGGGCCTGGTGTTTAAACTCTTGACTATTCACTGTGCAGGATTCCCCCGGGCCCTGTGTTTAAACTGTGACTATTCACTGTGCAGGCTTCCCGTCTCTGTGTTTTAACTTGACATGAATCACTGTGCAGGATCCCCTGGGCCCTGTGTTTAAAGTTGACACGAATCACTGTGAATGCTCACCCCCACCCCTCACCCCCCCAACCCCCGGGCCCTGTATTTAAACTTGACAAGAATCACTGTTCAGGATCCCTCCCCCGGGGCCCTGTGTTTAAACTTGACAAGAATCACTGTTCAGGATCCCCCGAGCCCTGTGTTTAAACTTGACAGGAATCACTGTGCAGGATCCCCCGGGCCCTATGTTTAAACTCGTGACTCTTCACTGTGCAGGATCACCCCCCCCCCACCACCCCGGGCCCTGTGTTTAAACTTGACAGGAATCACATGTGCAGGATTCCCCGGGCCCTGTGTTTAACCATTTGACTGCTAACTTTGCAGGATCCCCCTGTGTTTAAACTGCGACTATTCGCTGTGCAGGCTCCCCGGACTCTGTGTTTAAACTTGACATAAATCACTTTGCAGGATCCCCCGGGCCCTCTGTTGAAATATGTGACTATTCACTGTGAAGGATCGTCCCGGGCCCTGTATTTCGAATTGTGACTATTCACCGTGCAGGTCCCACCTGGGCCCTGTGTTGAAATTTGACACGAATCAGTGTGCAGGATCCCCCCGGGCCATGTGCTTAATATTGTGACTATTCACTGTTCAGATTCCCCTTGGCCCTATTTTTAAACTTGTGACTATTCATTCTGTATGTTCCCCTGGGCCCTGTCTCTAAATTTGGGACTATTCACCGTGCAGGTTCCCCCTGGGCCATGTGTTTAAAAATGTGACTATTCGCTGTGCACGTTGCTCCCGAAATTTCAGTTTAAACTTGTGACTATTCACTGTTCAGGTTCACTTCGGCCTTGTTTTTTACACTTGTGGGTTTTTATTGTGCAGGTTTCCTCATCACGCACTGTGATTAAACTTGTGACAATTCACTCTGACGGATCCCCCGTGCCCTTTGTTTAAACTTGCGACTATTCACAGTGTAGAATCCTGACAGGCCCTGTATTTAATATTGCGATCGTTCACTGTGCATGACCACCCTGGGCCATGTGTTTTGATAGTGTAAATATTCACTGTGCAGGTTTCCCTGGGCACCGTGTTTCAACGTCTGACAATTCACTCTGTAGGTTCCTCAGGGTCCTGTGTTTAAACTTTTGATTATTCACATTGCAGGTTCCCTCTGGCCCTGTGTTTAATCTTCTGACTATTCACTGCGCTGGTTCCACCCAGTCCCTCTGTTTAATCTGAAGTAGTGAGTCGAGATAAACGGGGCATTTTCAGATTGGCAGGCTGTAACCAGTGGAGTGTCGCAATGATCATTGCTGCTGCTCCAGCTATTTACCATCTATATACTGGACTTAGACAAAGAAAGTGAGTGCAATGTTTCTAGATTTTCTGACGAAACAAAGCTAGGTACAAATGCATACTGTGAGGCTGAGACAAAAAAGATGTAGGCAGTTTAAGTGAATGGGTAACAAGGTGGAAGCTGAAAAATAATGGGGATCTGTGAGGTTACTCACCTCGTTCGCAAAATAGTAAAGCACTTTTTAAAGTGTGTGTTCTGACGGCGCTTCTACATTTTTGTTAAAATGTTTTGGGGACTCGTGTATTTTGCAATTGTAGCATTGTATTATTTGTGGAAATTGAAAATGATTCTATGGATTTACTTTTCATTTTCCTATTTGAAAACAACCTTTACTGGAAGCCACCTGTCTTCAGATAAATACCCAGCAGAGGCTTTGTGACTTGGGGGAGATTTTGTCCAGAGAACTGACATGTCAGGATTTCAGGGGATCTGGAGCTCGACCATTGAGATATTGCTTTTGGTTTCGCTTTCGACGGTGTTTTCGAGATGTTACGTGTTTTGAAGGCAGCTGGAGAAAACCAGCCAAGCAAGCAGTCACAATAAGCACCCTGTTCCATGTCTTTGAGATGTACTTTGAAGCGAATGTAAGAGATCCATAAATTGACGTTGCACTCCGACTGAAAGGCCTGCCAGAAACCCCTGCTGTCATATTTCTCTTGGAAAGCCTATCAGACTGATCTTCAACGTCGCCTGGAAAGAACCCTTCTAGAAATGTCCTAATGACGGTGAGGGAGGGCAAGAGACGGGTAAGGAGGAAAGAGAGAATGGCTGAGGGACCGAGAGACACACACAGGTGAAGAATAAAATGTCTCAAAGAGAAAGGATGGGCTCGAGGGACCGTGCAGCCTCTTCCTCTCTTCCTAAGGGCTTTTTAATATTACATCCTGAACTAAACAAGGTTATGATGGTAATGTTTAGCAAATGAAATGGAAGTAATTAACAATAGTTTCTCCTTCAAAATGATCATTATTAATTCACAATTTTACTGGTGTGAATTTGGGTTTGACAGATATTTGGTGTTTATTAACATCGCTGAATAAATAAATATTGGAAGATTCAATTTCACTTTGTTCCCATCCTTGTTCAAACACCTCCTGACTCACTCGAAGGTTTAAACCAAAGGAGCAGTTCTGGTGGTGCAGGGTCCCTTTAAGAGGTTGGGACTGACCCTCTCCATGTTGCCCCCTCCCCCCACCCCACTCGGTGTCACAGCGCTGGGTCACGGGTTACAGACTGTCAGTCTCTATGACTGACCCATGACCCCCTTACCCCAAAGACAAGAAAAGGAAAGCAAAAATTATCTTGCTCCCTGTGAAATCAAATTGACAATAAATTGAAACCCCGAGCGTGAAATATAAAAGGCGAAAAGAGAGATTTTGATGTTTGTAAAAACATTTTTTACACAGAGGGAGGTGTTTGTGTTTATCTGTCCAAGTTGGTCAATGTGAATATATGTGTCTCTGTGTGGGTTCGTTCTCTCTCTCTCTCTCTCTCTTGGTCAGTGGGAATGGCTGTGTCTGGCTGTGGATTTCTATGTGTGTGTGTGTTTATCTGGACATGTCAGTCTGCCTGTATGTATTTGACTGTCTTTCTGACTGTATGTGGGTTTGTCTGTGTGTGGGATAGGACACCGAAGGAGACTCTTTCATCCAATGGTGACTTTATGGGTGGAACTGAGGAACAGAAAACGATCTAAACCTGGAAGAGGTTTTGTGTATAGACCCCCTTGTCGCTGTTCTGAGGTGTCAGATTGTATAAATGCACAAATTAGGCAAGTGTGTAACAAAGGCAAAGTCGTATTAATGTGGGATTTTAACTTACACAAAGATTGGGAGAGGCAGACTAGCATCAGTCAGAAAGGAAGTGAATTTTGGGAATGTGTCTGGGATAGTTTCCGACAGCCATGTGTCCTAGATGTAACAAGGGGAGAGGCAATATTAGATTTGGTTATGAGTAAGGAGCCAAATTTAATTAGCAGCCTAACAGGTGTGAATATTTATCAATTAGTGGTCACAACATGATTGAAATCAAGGTATCGTTTGAAAGTGAAATGCACGAATCAGCTGCTAGAATTTTGGACTTGGGTAAGGCTGACTTTCCCAGGATTAGACAGAGACTTTCCACAGTAAACTGGGAAGATCTCTTCATGGGTCAAACAACTGAATAACAGTGGAGAATATTGAAATAAACATTTCACGCAATACAGAGCGAGTATATACCCCTGAGAGGAAAAAGCTCCACTTCACTTAAAAAACAGCCATGAACAACCAAAGAGATTAGGGACAGTACAAACGTAAAAGCAAGGACTTACAAAAATGCAAAACACAACACAGATCCGGCCGAACTGGATAGATACAAAGATCAGCAAAGGGTCACAAAGCAGCTTAAAGGAGTTACTGAAAGAGATTATGAAATGAAGCTTGCAAGGGACATCAAAATCAATAAGAAGAAATGTTACAGTTACATAAAGGGAAAGCGGGTGGTCAAGAGCAAGGGAGGCCCACTAAAAGCTGAAAATGGAGATATTGTCATTATTAATGCAGAAATGACAGACATGTTGAAGAATTACTTTGCCTCAGTATTTACAGTTGAAAAGGAGGATAATTTACCGGCAATCCCTAAAAATTAATAGCCGATAGGTGCCAGGGATTTAATACAATTAACGTTCAGTAAAACATCAGTAACAAAGAAATTAATGCAACTAAACAGTGAGAAATATCCAGATACTGATGGTTTCCATGCGATGGTGTTAAAGGAAGTAGGTGAGCACATTGTAGATACCCTAACTATAGTCTTTCAGAGTTCCCCAGATTCAGGAGTGGTCCCTCTGGGCTGGAAAGTTGTACATATCACTCCATTTTTGAAGAAGAGTGAAAGGGGAAACCAAGGAAATTACAGAAGAGTTAGCCTGACATCAGTGGTGGGCAAGTTGCTGGAGTCTATAATCAAGGATACCGTGACTGGACGCCGAGAAAAATTTCAGTTCATCAGGGACAGCCAACGTGGATTCATGACGGGAGGTCATGCCTGACAAATCTCATTGATTCTTTTTTTTAAAGAGGTGACTAAGGTACTGGACAGGTGAATGTCGATGGATGTTATTTATATGGACTTTCCAGAAGGCATTTGATAAAGTCCCACATAAGAGACTGTTAATTAAGGTAGACACCCAGGGAGTTGAGGGCAAATTATTGACATGGTTAGGAAGTTGGTTGAGTGGGAGGTGACAGAGAGTGGGGATAATGGGTAAGTATTCCCATTGGCAGGATGTAACCAGTGGTGTCCAACAGGGATCTGTGTTGGGGCTTCAATTATTCACATTATTCATTAACGACTTGGATGATGGCATCGTAAGTCATAATTCCAAATTTGCTGATGATGCGAAGTTAGGCGTCATTGTAGAAAGTCTAGATGATCGCATAAAGTTACAAGGAGATATAGACAGACTAGGTGAATGGAAAAAAAACTGTGGCGGATGGATTTCAATGTGGGCAAGTGTGAGGTTATCCATTTTGGACCAAAAAAGTATCGAGCAGGGTACTTCTAAATGGAAAGAGGTTAAGTACAGTGGATGACCAAAGAGACTTGGGGGTTCAGGTGCAAAGATGTTTAAAATGCCGCAAGCAAGTGCAGAAATTATTCAAAAAGGCTAATGGAATGCCAGCCTTTATATCTAGAAGACTGGAGAATAAAGACACAGAGGTTATGCTGCAGCTGTACAAAACCCTGGTTAGACCCCACTTGGAATACTGTGAGCAGTTCTGGGCACCAGACCTGAGGAAGGATATATTGGCCTTAGAGGGAGTGAAATGTAGTTTTACTACAATGACACCTGGACTACAGAGGTTACTTTACGAGGGGAGATTACACAAATTAGGCCCTTTCTCGCTCGAATTTAGAAGGTTGAGGGGTAATCTGATCGAAGTCTTCAAGATATTCACAGGAAAAGACAGGCTAGATAAAGATAAACTAATTCCACTGTTCGAAGATTCTAAAACGAGGTGACATAGTCTAAAAAGTAGGGCCAGTCCATTCAGGGGAGATGTTAGGAAGCCCTTCTTCACGCAAAGGGTGGTAGTGGTTTGGAACTCTCTCCCACAAACAGCGGTTGAATCCAGAACAGTTGTTGGCTTTAAATTTGAGATACATTTTTGTTAAACAAATATATTAAGGGATATGGGCCTAAGGCACGTATATGGAGTTAGGCTGCGGATCAGCCATGATCTCATTGAATGGTGAGACAGGCTAGAGGAGCTGAATGGCCTAATCCTGTTCCTACCTTCCTATGTTCCAATAATCTCTTAATAAAGAGCTTTCATCTTAACAACTCCGATGAATATACCGAAATATCCTGCACAAAATATCAACCAGTTGGATCATTATACTTGTCAGAACAAAAGTGCCTCTCTCAAATGCTGCCGATGTTGGGTTTATATGGGCTGATGATGCAAAGGGTAGTGGGACAGTAAGCTGTGACGAGGGCACGAAGAGACTGCAAAGGAAGATTGAAAGGTGAAGTGAGTGGGCAAGATATTGGAAGCTGGAATATCATGTGGAGAAATGCGAGGTTCTTCACTTCGGCAGGAAGAATAGAAACACAGAACATTTTTCTAATGGTGAGAAACTGTTAAATGTTGGTGTTCAGGAAGGATATACTTGCCTTCGAGGCGAGGAGAGAGAGAGAGCGAGACATAGAGATGGGGTGAGGGAGAAGGCCAGTATTAAATGTCCCAAAGATACTATGCAGGGTGCATTATAAAACAAAATCTGACACCAAACACACATAAGGAGAGATTAAGGCTGATGACCAAAAGCTTGGTCAAAAAGGTTAGTTTTAAGGAATGTCTTTAAGCAGGAATGAGAGGTAGAGAGGCAGAGAGGTTGTGAAAAGGAATTCCCGAGTGTTAACAGGCAGTGGCATTAATTCCTGATTATTGGTAAAGATTTGTTAGGAAAGGATATTAATATTTACGGAGCCCGAGACAGCTTGATGTGGACAAGAAGCAAATCAGCCTTGACCTGATTGAATGGGTGGGACATGTTCAAGGGGCCGAATGGCCTCCTTCTGTCTTCCTAAGGGTTTTATTAATATCACTGCCAATGCAATGTTGGTTTTCTGTTTGCAAAGTGCAGACAAGGTCGGGGTTCTCTCTGGTCTCCCCTAAACCCTCCCGCCAGCCTTTGAATGACTCATTGATTCATGTCTAAGGGAACCAGTCAAGGGTCCTGGTCTATATTTGCTGAGCCTTCCAGTCTCACTCAGTTTCTCGTCTATATCTGACTGTACGTCACCCCTACTGTACCTCCACTCTGTATCCCATCCACCTGCCAAATTAGTCAAACCACTCCCATGCCCGAACGGCACTAGCAAAACTCCCAGCAAGGATGTTGGCCCCATTGCAGTTCAGGTGCAACCCATCGAACTTGTACAGGTCCCACCTTTGCCAGAAACAGACCCAGTGGTCTAGGAAACTAACGCCCTTCCTCCTGCCATGCATTCATATGCTCTATCCTCTTATTCCTATACTCACTAGCACGTGGCACTGGGAGTAATCCAGAGATTAGAACGTTTGCAGTCCTGCTTTTCAATTTGCTACTTAGCACCCGAAATACTTGTTGCATCAGCTCATCCCTCTTTCTACTTATGTCGCTGGTAGCAATGAGTACCACAACCTCTGACTGTTCACCCTCCCCCTTCAGAATGTCTTGCAGCCGTTCCGTGAGATCCTTGGCCCTAGCGCCAGGCAAGCAACATACCATCCTGGCGTCAATTATGCGGACACATAAACGCGTGTCTGTACCCCTTACGATAGAATCCCCCATCACAATAATTCCCCCACTCTTTCTCCTACCCTGCTGTGCAGCTGAGCTACCGGTGGTGCCACGGACCTGGCTTTTGCCGCGTTCCTCTGAGAAGCTATCTCCTCCAACAGTATCCAAAGTGGAACATCTGTTAGAATTGGAAATGGATGAAAGGGACACCTGCACTATCTGCCTAGTTCTTCTACTCTGCATGTGGGGGTCACCCAATTCCCTTTCTACATGAGCAGTCTTAACCTGCAGTGTGACCACCTCACTGTACGTGCTATCCACGATGATATCAGCCTCGCAGATGCTCCACAGTGTCCGCAACTGCCACTCAAGATCCGAGACGCGGATTTCGAGTAGCTGCAGCTGGAGACACCTCCTGCACACGTCTTCGCCCTGGACACTGGAAGTGTCCCTGACTTCCCATATCGCTCAGGAGGAGCACTCCAGGTTGCCGAGCTGCCCTGCCATAAGTTACCCTTAATTTATACCCTTAAATTACCCAACAATTAGATTATTTACACAAAGGACCTTGGGTCACTAAAAGAAACGACCTACTATATTAAAAAAAAACTTTAGAACTTTCCCTTTACCTTTACTTTCCAAACCAGATACTTAGATTTATTCTCCAACAACTGTTTTGCACCCACTGTTGAGCATTGAAGAAACTTTGTTATCCAATACAATATTTAAAATGCTTATTTTTTCTTTCAAGAATCGACATTCCATTTTATTCCAGGCTTTGCCATGTATTGTTTGTCTGTTCATTTGGTTCCTCCAATAATCATTCCTTTGTCTTTGTCTCAGCTGTTGTTGCACTTCTAAATCCCAGTGGTCATACTCAAATATTTTCTCTCTTATTTGCATGATGTAAGTTAGGTTAAAACAGAAACTGGATTATCTTATAACTCAAATGACTTATTGCAAGTTGCAACAAAATAGTTGCCTATTTAAAGATAAACGCAGCTCAACTGATTTTACCCCACCTAAAACACATTTATATTGTAGATGGATGTTTAATTGTGAATCCAAGGAAAAGTTACAAACCAGTTACTAATCATGTTATCATTCACAAAGTATGAAATTGACTAATTTCTTTCTTAATGAGTCCACTGATTAATTATTATGAGGAGTAAGTAACGTTAGTCATTTTAAAACACCATTCCAAGAACCTCCAATTCCCCACAGGACAAAATCTGCCTCCTCCTTAATCTGATTATTATTGTTGACCACTCTTTCTGTTCTCCAGCTCATGAGTGCTGTGATCTGCACAAATTTTGCATGTTCTTACCTTCTAAAATATCATAACCCGAAGTGACTACTCACGATGAAGAATGTTATTATCTGTTAAAACTTCATTGACAATCTTCAGATTGAAGACTGTCACCACACCTGCTGATCACCTCACTCGATGACAGTCATTATTCTTTCACAGGTGTGCTGTTAATTCCTAAACTATTATCATGTAAGTACATACAATTAAAACAATAGATTATGCACGCTGCCTTATTATTTACCTCAGATACCCCTTTCCAGTTGATAGGAAATGTACCGAATCATACGGATTATTTTTTCAACTAAGTTACCCAAATTCAAATAATGCTGTCATCAGTTGATAATATCTTTCATTTAATTATCTTAAAAGGATGTTTTCCTTAATATTCAGCTACCACCTGGACAGTATTCCCATTAACTTTTTTGAAAATTACGTATGTGTATATCCCTTTAAACTCAGGGAGATTTCCTTTAGAGTGCTTGGAATAGCAACTCATATTAATTTATCTATTATTGATTTAAATGTCTTAAACAATCATTTCCATGTTTCGTTGTTTCAGATGAATTTATCAGAGACACTACTGTCCACAGTTGTTATGCGAGCTATCTGCAAATAATTACAAATACTTTCTCCAGAAAGATAACAAATGGAAACAAATGTATGAATGAATTAATGCCAATTCCTGACTTTTTATAAAAATAAGGCCAAACCTTCAGATCAAAATATTACCATGCTGTCATAAATGTTGCAGAAGTCTTAAACTGCTGGTGTTGATTGATCTCTGTGACCATATGGTCCAATTATTTAGAGAAACAAAGAACACAAGGTCCCTTTGGCTTGGAGCCAGATAAGTTCCTTCTGTCCAGATACACGTGGTAATTCAGGAATGGTAATTATCACAAATTCCGAGGTGGATTCAAAATTGGCTTTGTGGCAGGAAACAAAGGGTAATTGTTGATTGGTGTCTTAATGACAGGAGGGCTATTTCCAGTGGTATTCCGGGGAGCTCAATACTGGTCCACTGCTTTTTGTGGTATATTTTAACGATTTGATGTAACTGTAGACCTCATGATCAAGAAGTTTGCAGACGAGACGAAGATTGGCTGTTTTGTGGATAGCAAGGAGGATAGCTGTAGACTGCAGGAAGATATTGATGGTCTGGTCAGATGGGCACAAAAGTTACAAATGGAAGTCCAGCCGGAGAAATACGAGGTGATGTATTTTGGGAGGTCAAACAAGACAAAGGAGTACACTTTAAATGATAAATCACTGAGAAGTGTAGAGGGAGTGAGGGGCCTTGGCGTCATTGTCCCGAGATCCCTGAAAGTAGCAGGACAGGTCGATAAGGTGGTTCAGAAGGCATATGGAATCTTTTCCTTTCTTAGCTGTGGTATAGAATATAAGAGCAGGGAGGTTATGCTGGAACTGTATAACTCATTGGTTAGACCACAACTTGAGTACTGTGTGCAGTTCTGGTCACCTCATTACAGAAAGGATGTAATTGCACGAGAGAGGGTACAGAGGAGATTTACGAGGATGTTGCCTGGACTGGAAAAATGCAAGTAGGAGGAAATATTGGATAGGCAGGGGTTATTCTCCTTTGAACAGAGAAGGGTGAGGGGAGATCTGATTGAAATGTACATCTTGAGAAGCCTGGATCGAGTGGAGGTGAAGAATCTATTCGCCATATGAGAGAGCTCAGTGACGAGGGGGCACAGTTTTAAACTGATTGCTGGAAAAACAGAGGGTTGATGACGAAAAACGTTTTTCACCCAGAGGGTGGTAGTGATCTGGACCTCACTGCCTGAAAGAGTAGTTGAGGCAGAGACTCTCGACTCATTGAAAAGGAGTCTTGATATGCACCTCAGATGCCATAATCTGCAGGGCTAAGAACTAAATGTTGGAAGGTGGGATTGGAATAGATGGATCCTTTTTTCGGCTGGCACAGAAACGATGGGTCAAAGTGGCCTCTTTCTGTGCCTTAAACATTTTATGTTTCTATGATTCTATGTTTCTTGGAAGGTTAAAATACTAAGTTATTCATCTTTTCTACTGATATTCGTTCCATGTTTTTGGCCAATCTTTTACCTCGTAATTCATCTTATTCTCCGGTCTTGCGGATCTATGTCTGGTTGTTCCCCTTATGGACTCCCTTCCTTGAACGAAAAACGTTGGTCAGACTAATCAGAGCAAGATTCCACTCAACTTCACAGCCAATCATTTCGGTTTAGCCTTTTTCAACGTCTGGCCCCAAGTTACACCATTGTATGTTTTGGGGTTTTGAGGCTTAAACACTTTTATTTAAAAATTCTCGGTTCTGAATTTTCAATTTATTACAATGGTGTCCTCAGTTGTGCCTGACATAACAAGTTACAAATAACGGCTACTTATGAATCCAGTATAATTTATTAAGCAAGATGTTAAAAATACTTAACAAAAAAGCACTGAAGACAACATGGAAGTTTCTTATCCTTCAAGGCCAGGATTCATTAAATGTTGCCAGCACAGGCGATCCCTTTGTTCTCCAGTCTCTGAATTGACATTCCGTGGAACTGTGTTTCAGAGTAATTAATGCAGAGACACCATTGTAACCTGTACCAGCAAAGACTCAGAGTTTCCTTCTTTTGGGCTTCCGATTCATTATTATGATATCCTTTGAATTAACTCTTCCATTAGTTTAACATGAGGTTCATCTGCTGACACCGCACCTCTGTAATTAGACTGAAGTATGCTAAATGCATGTCCATCTCTTATTTCCTCGGCTCCAAGAGTTAACATTTCATTGTTTGAACAAATAGCACATCCTTGCAGATACAAAGCAATTGTACATCAATCTTTCCTCTTCTTATCAACAATGCCAACTGCCGTCAACAATTCACCTCAACCTTCCCAGGGTGCCAGCGTTGTGTCTAATGGAATATCAGGAAAAAACAACGTTGTTTTTAAATATAAATGTTTTCTACTGCAGATGTATTTAATTGATCAAGTCAGTTAGCAATCTTATTAAACTGCATGGTTCTTGTTTAATGATCGGTGTCATATCCAGTTCAAGCAGCTTTCACATCAGTTCCTTAATAGATTGTAATCACTCTCCCCCTGACCCCTTTACGAAGGCCATCTCTTTCCCTTTGCTCTATGCTCATTATCTTTTTTTGACTTCTGCTAATTTACTACCGATCCTCTTGCTCTGGACCCCCTCTGCCCGCCACGAACAGTTCTAGTTTTTGTCTTTACTCCTACAGGCCATTTTCTTCTTGATCTCCAGCGTTCACCTCTTGTCCATTGACGACTTGATCTTTAAGCTGGTCTCAGTTGCTTTGTTTATGAATTAATTTAATAATTGATGTAACTGCATATTTCACCGCGCTCTTTAACTGCTCTCTGAACTCGGACTGAGTGGCCACATATATAAATGTGTTTGTACAGCAACTTAAATTCCGCAGCATATATGCGACATCTTCAAAGGTATAGTAAGAATCATCATCGAAGAAATAACCAGCATCAAATATATATAAAATATACACCAGCCACAGAAATATGAAACTGCCAGATATGGTGAAGAGTAAAATCATAGACTTCCTTCTTCTCTCCATTTCAGAGTCACTGTGATTATCTTTCTTGCTCTGACGTCTCAGTCTCTGACGAACACGATTGGTCACTAAAATGTGTCTGAACGTCAGAGCGTTCAGCAACAGAATTAAAATGAATGGCAATAATGGTGTTAAAACTTTTTCAAACATTGCAAATCCAATCCATCGAGGGTCAGTAAAATAGCTTGGCTTGTTAGAGCAACCCCATTGTACATCGTCGATGACCCCTCTAGGGTTAAATCTAAAGTAGATGGGAATATTTTTTAGACAGAGGAGAATGCCGGTAGTTGTTGGAACCACAGTCGCAGTTTTCCTGGCACAATATTTTGATTTCAGCTTCTGGCAACAAATGGCGACAAATCGATCAAATGTGAAAGTGATGGTGAACCAGACGGAACAGTCGATGGCTGCACGGATCAGGACAGAGAGAGGGCGACACACAGAGGTGAGGTCCAAGAAATTTAATGGGAAATAAAGGTTAGTGATTCTCCGGAGTATGATCTCAGTGATAATGACCAGTAGATCCGCCGTTGACATGGCCAGCAGGTAGCGAGTGGTGCAGGTGGAGAGTCCACAATTTCCCTTGGACAGGATTACAATTGACACTAAATTAACTGTAATGGAGAGAAAGGAGAAGTGGTTGCGAATTACTGAAAAAACTGAAAAACATTCTCCACTTCTCAACACAAGCAGGAAGGATTTTCGCACAAAAAACCGTGTGGATTGGGATCAGGTCAGATCGGGTCCATGACACCAATCTGCCTCCAACACCAGCACTTCCAGATTTAACAAATCCAGGAAGGGACGAACAACTGCTCACCGGACGCTGGTCATCCAGTTCATTATAGTGACCAGGAGCCAAAAAACGGGTAGATTGGTGAACATTACCCAGTCTTCAACAACTCCCACTGTCGGAACCCATCCCGGGCTCGAATCACTCCCTGGCATTGAAGTAATTTCAGCCTGATTCGAATCAGTCCCTCGGATAGGAGGCACTCATACGTCTTTGGCCATTCCTTCTGATGTATAAATGATTGAAATTGAACAGGGATTTGCATGAGACAGTGCAAATATGATCAACGCACAGGCTTTCATTTCATTAACATGTTCGAAAGGCGGTGATTGAACACATAAATAATAATGTACTCTTCTGGGCTACACATGATAAAAGTATCCAGGGTAACCAACAGGTGAACACATTCTTTACGAAAAATACAATAACTGAGAGATTATAATTATCGGGATATGTTGTGGCTCGATTCTTTTGATAAGAGAAGTATGTGTGTCCAACTAATAGAGGCGTTTGAAATTATATAGGGATTAGAGAAGGAAAACGTGGACCTGATATGTCCACCTTTGCTGGTGACCAGTTCAGTATTTCCTCAAAATAAGATGATCATCAATAAATGCACGATGGAATTCAAGAGAGACCTATTTACTTGGAGTGCTGAGAACGTGGAAGTTGCAATGGAAAAAATAAGAAGAAGCGAGGTGAGAAAATGAGGGAGACAGGATTGGAAGGATATACAGATGGAATTAGATGAGCGGGAATGAAGAGAGCATCCTGTAGAGAGGGAATACAGTCGTGATCTAGCTGTGCCAAATGTCCTGTTTCTGTGCTGTAAAATCGGTAACTTGTCTATTAACAAGTCATAGTCATCAGTATTATTCATAATATTGAAGAGGATTATTTATTATTGCAATGCACTCATGACCAAACGCTTCTCAGGACCGTGCTCGGGAAGTCAATTAATCAGCATCTAATGTCAACAACACTACTTCGACTAAGAGTAAGATGGGGACCAGCATTGAATACAATGACAGATACTCCAGAAAATACATGGTACCTTGTGTTACTTTGTCCACACCAGTTAGTCAGCCACAAGCAGTGTAATTCTCGAGTGACAGAGACTCCCAGTTAGACATGATCACTGAGGTCAGAGGCTCCACTCCAGTTAGTGCGCACACACTGTATAATTCTACATTAACAGATAATTGCAGTAATCCTTCCCCTCTGATATTCTCCTGCTTTGAGCTGTGATTCTACAGAACACAACATTCCACATAATTCAATAACTTTACAATGCAGTGTGCCTTGAGCTAGGAACAGTTGAGACAACAGATTCAAACTGCCCAGATAATTCAGGAAATTAATGCAATTATATTATTGAATATGTGTCTGTCTAACTGTAACCATTCGATCTCATGTAGTATTATCATTCCCATGGTAATGGAAGAAACCAGCTCATATACAGATTTGCTAAACTTCATTGGTTAGAAATACTTACCAGGAACGCCAATGATAGCAAGGATCATACAGAATATTTTCCCCACCCATTGAATTGGTCGGTGCATTTTCTGCTAGGAGTGATCGGTCTGTTCGTGCTGCAGGTTATACCTCTGAAATACATTCTGAGGTGACACATTCCCAGTGCATTAACTTTATACCCTCCCGGATCTCCATGGGGATACTGATGTTGCAAAATTGTTCAAACAGTTTTTCTTAATCTTTGAACAAACAGATTAGGACAGTTGTGTTAATTCCCTGCAGATGGAATATATTTTTCACTGAAATTGAATTGGACCCATCGCCATCCCCATCCCCACCCCCCAAGACTGGGCAAATCTGATCACAACAAGCAACTAATCATAAGTGGAAGCTGTGTTAAAGAGAAATCAAGGAAGTCCTCGAAAAATCATGAGTCCCATCTGTAGATTTCATGTTGTTTCAGTGAAGACCTTCACTCTGCATGACTATTCAGAAATTAAATTCCTAACGTCAGAGTAGCCTCCCAGGGATGTTCGTCTACACTTTGGGTGCCCTCATTAGCAGCACAATTCTGTTCAACAATTCATAAATTCAAAGAAAAAAGGAACATAGTATGGTTGCAACACTGCATTTGGCCATTTGGTCTGTCTTTTCCGTGTCTGTTCTCTGCACGGGCACATCAGCTAATCTGACTTCCACATCTCCTCCTCACTGACCTGCATTGCTTTTCTCTTAAGTTGATTATTCAGTTCGCTTCTGATTCAATCGGTATCCACCACACTCTTAGGCAGTTCATTTCATATCCTCAACACGTGCTGTGGAAACATACGTCTTCCCTTATGTCGCCATTAATTCTATGTATGCGTCCTTTGGTTTTCGCTACGTCTGCCAATGAGAGCAGTTTCTCTGTGCCCATTCTGTTTCATCCGTCCGTGCTTTTTAACCACTCGATCAACCTTTCTCTCAATTTGATTCTCTAATCTGTCGGCATAAAACAACTGTCACACTTGGAAATTTTCTCTTGATCATTTTCTACACCCACTCTAAAGCCGACACATTGTTCCACAAGTTTGGTGCCTAGAACTGGGCACAATGTCAGGATTTTCAATATCGTTCTGTCCCTCACAAGCTCTTAGCTAGGGTGGTTCCCTTTTCCACCTCTTTATCCAATACATTGATGAAAGGATTTGTGTCAAAACCTTCTTTCACATTGAGCTCGAAAATTTAATCACAATTGCATTGAAATATCTGTCCCTCCCTCGCTTGAAAACGGTCCATCTGTGACCCTTCACTTCTCTTTCACGAATTCCCTCTCTCCATTTGAATGGACAGGCTCTGCATCAACATTTACTGTGATCCACCAACTCCCACAGATATATCCTCCAACTCTGCTTTGTGTAAATAATAACTTCCATTCTTTCAGTATCCTCACCGCCTTCTGTTTGTCCCAACGCTGCCATCTTCCATACCAGAGCTTTTGCAGTCTCTTCATTTCACGTTAACTGTGCATTCCTCACATCAGTTTTGCAGAGGCCTCAGCGGTATCTGTTCCATCACCCGAGTGACTGTCCTCACCTCCTTCCCTACCTTACAGAACCAGGATATTAATTCACTTATTCTCAATTTCCAGTCCAATGCCTCCACCTTCAATACATCATCCTCCTCCATTTCCACCATGACCAACTAAAATCGCGAACAAAATATCTTTGTTCATTCTTCCATCACACCCAAGATCTAGTCTCCTTGCCTGCGGCTTCTTTCTATTCAAGTGCAAGAGATGCACCTATGATAACAAGGCCTTTAGAAATAAAAGCGGGAGTAGGCCATTCAGCCCATAGATCATGTTCTGCCATTCAATACCATAATGGCTGATCTGAACATGGCTGTAATTACAATTTACTGCCAGACAACAATAAGCCTTCACTCCCTCGTAAATGAAAAGTTAGTCTCAACCAACCTTGAATATATTCAATGACGCAGGCTCCACTCCCTTCTGGGTAAATGAATTCTAAAAGCGATGGAACTTTCAAGAGAAGGAATTCCTCCTCATTATCATTTTAATTGGGAGACAACTTATTCATAAACGGTGGAGAATGTGCACAGGCTGTGGTTGATCACTGAGCTGGGCGGGAAGTGGACCACGAAATTAATGTTAGGAATTGACAAAGTTCTTCAAATTGATTCACTGGAACCACTACAAAAATGTGGAATTTGGCAAGAAGGCAGAGTTCAAGGGCATTCGTCCTTGACCAGATTAGGATCTCAGCTGTGGCATTCGGTATGCCTGTAGGTTGCGGTGGAGGGAAATGGGTTACTTGGTAAGGAGAGCAGTATGGAGATTGAGAGTCGAGGTGAGGAAGGCTGGATTACGGTTGTGGAAGCAAAGTGTGAGAGCAGCCAATATTTCAGAGGTGATCAACAGCAGGTTTCTGATAGCTTCGATATCAGAGGAGGATGCTGATTTCCGGGCTGGCTGAGGCACCAATGTGGGCTTAGCCTGAGGTCGCAAGTTGAAGGTTCTTCCTTCTTGTAACTTGGACGAGGGCATTTCTGGCGAGGCTGGGATTTGTGATCCATCTTTTGTTTGCCTTGAGAACGTGATGGAGAGCCACCTTCTTGAAACCCTAGGCTCCATCTGCT
The DNA here is from genome assembly GCF_036365525.1 of Heterodontus francisci. Taxonomy (NCBI): domain Eukaryota; kingdom Metazoa; phylum Chordata; class Chondrichthyes; order Heterodontiformes; family Heterodontidae; genus Heterodontus; species Heterodontus francisci. The sequence goes on from NC_090391.1 coordinate 74,685,419, forward strand.
TTTGGCACACCGGCAGTGCAATTAGAAAGAAAGTTCCAGTATTTTTACCCAGCAATAGTGAAGAAATGGTGACGTCGTTCCAATTCAGGATGTGTATGGCGAGAGGGAAATTGCAGGTGTCCATGTTTCCATGCGTCCGCCCCCCTTATCCTTTAAGGTGTTAGAGTCGCGTGCTAGAAAGGAGCTGTCGAAGTAAATTTAGTCACTTCCTGCGTTGTGAAATTGTGTATGGTGCACACTGACACTTTTTGGGATTTTCTTCTCCCTGCTGCTTTCACATGCGTTCAAGTCCTCTGAAGAAGGAATTTTCCTCCACACAAGATCAGGGGGCAGGTTGTTCAACCTTGCCAGTCCAAGAGCGAAGTCCAAAGTATGGAAAGTCCTCATCAGTGAACTCCTCTTTGCTGACGATGCTGCTTTAACATCTCACACTGAAGAGTGCCTGCAGAGTCTCATCGACGGGTTTGAGGCTGCCTGCAATGAATTTGGCATAACTATCAGCCTCAAGAAAACGAACATCATGGGGCAGGACGTCAGAAATGCTCCATCCATCAATATTGGCGACCATGCTCTGGAAGTGGTTCAAGAGTTCACCGACCTGGGCTCAACTATCACCAGTAACCTGTCTCTAGATGCAGAAATCAACAAGCGCATGGGAAAGGCTTCTGCTGCTATGTCTAGACTGGCCAAGAGAGTGTGGGAAAATGGCGCACTGACACGGAACACGGAAGTCCGAGTGTATCAAGCCTGTGTCCTCAGTACATTGCTCAATGGCAGCGAGGCCTGGACAACGTATGCCAGCCAAGAGCGACGTCTCAATTCATTCCATCTTCACTGCCTCCGGAGAATACTTGGCATCAGGTGGCAGGACCGTATCTCCAACACAAAAGTCCTCGAGGCGGCCAACATCCCCAGCTTATACACACTACATAGTCAGCGGCGCTTGAGATGGCTTGGCCATGTGAGCCGCATGGAAGATGGCAGGATCCCCAAAGACACATTGCACAGCGAGCTCGCCACTGGTATCAGACCCACCAGCCGTCCATGTCTCCGCTTTAAATACGTCTGCAAACGTGACATGAAATCCTGTGACATTGATCACAAGTCGTCGGAGTCAGTTGCCAGCGTTCGCCAGAGCTGGCAGGCAGCCATAAAGGCGGGGCTAAAGTGTGGCGAGTCGAAGACACTTCGTAGTTTGCAGGAAAAACGACAGAGGTGCAAGGGGAGAGCCAACTGTGTAACAGCCCCGACAAACAAATTTTTCTGCAACACCTGTGAAAGAGCCTGTCACTCTAGATTTGCCTTTATCGCCACTCTAGGCGCTGCTCCACACACCACTGACCACGTCCAGGCGCTGACCCATTGTCTCTCGAGATAAGGAGGCCAAAGATAACACACAGCAGCCACTGTGTGCAGTGGTGGAAGGAGTTCAGTGTTAACGTGGTGCATCAGGTGCACAACAAGTGCGTTCACTTACTTGGAGCTTACTGAGGCGCTTGAATTTTGTTGGAGGCGGCACAGATCCAGGAAAATGGAGAGTATTCCATTATTATGCATTTGTAAATTGCGAACGTAATAGGCAGTGGATGAGTAATTTGTTGCATAAATTCCAGCGCCTGATCTTTTCTTGGAGCAACAATATTTATCTGGCTGGCCCAGTTAAATTTCTGATCAAAGGGAATGCCTAGGATGTTGATAATGTGGTAACTGGAAAGTGACCAGGATGATGAATATCAAGGGGAGGTCGTCAGTTTCTCAGTTGCTGCACTTGGCAATTTCCTGGCAAATGTGTGATGTGATTTTCAATGTCCTTTTATTAGCACAAGCCTGATGCAAACAATGCAAAAACTATGGTGTGTTTCGTTGGCAGTGAACGAAGACAAGTTCAGCTTGTTTGTCATTCATCCAAATTTCGTCAATCCTGGCTTCAATGTTTGACCGAATAATTGAAAGTGGAAAATTACAGGGTAGATGAAGGAAGTACAAACAGTCGTTGATCTATTTGTTGAAACAAGCAACGAGCTTCATGGTTGGCTGTGATAATTTCGAATAGATACATTGCAATGAACAGGAAAACAAGGACAATACGCAGGGTTGTATCATATATGGACAAGCAGAGGGGTCATCGGATCTGACACAGGCTCGTTTATTCCCTGTCAATACTTAGTTACATGTTGTAAAGGGGAGGACTCAATAGGGAGAGTTATGCTGCTGTCCATTGAACCATGGGTCTTGCAAACCTTACTCTGGTGAGTTAGATGAACCATCTCTTCCCACTCTTTGGCAGTACATCATAGTATCGGGGGAATTGCGGTGGTGCATGTCGGGGCAATGGGAGGGCTATCATTACCTTCTTCTTGATGGATCTGTCGTTTGAGGGTCCAGTTGGTAGGTGATTGAGAAAGCTGTTAACAGCTCAGCTCTGGCACAGAGTTCTGGATGTGACTGACAACAGATTGAAGGAGTTCCACGGAAAGTAAGTAATACAATTCCCGCCCCAGTAATTCATTGCATTTTCTGTGTTAGTTAAAAACAGCAACAAGAAACCCCCGACTATGCCAGTTGGCTGTAAAGGCAAAGCTGCCACGGATTTCACATTCATGACAAACAGAAATCAAACACATGGACTCTCTGGTGAATCAGATTCAATCTTTTGTAAATACAAACTTTTTCTGTTTCAATAATTTCGTTACCATTCTCGGGAAGATCAATTTCTCCCCTACATCCGAATTTTACATTTTGTTCCGAAATAGTTATGTAATTTTATGTTTGATTTCGCACTCTATCAGGATGGATCAATTCTACACTTACAAACTTGACATTCAACAAACCCCCAAAAAGACTTCAAGGCAAATCTGTCAGCAAAAACATGCCCACTTCCTTCAGCCTCTCCCTTACATGAGTTGCAGTTATTGCAGATGTTTTACTTTGCGGTGAGTAGTTTCCTCATTGGATTGAATTATCCTGAGGGAGGGACTCATAGCCTCATAGAATATTTCGTTCACCTGCCCTGCACGGCCTGAAGTCAGGCAAATCCCTCGCCCTGACAGAGATCAACAAAGGAGAATGAAACATCCCAATTACACGATCTGAACATGGGAAGGCGCAAAATGTAGGTCCATTATTTACCAAATTTGGTAAACATGCATCTGTCAAAGGACAAAGCAGGAACCAGTCTTACTTCCACATAGGTTTATTCACAATACTCCATACAGCATAAGTATAGACTACATTTCCCTTCTCCGGACCAGCTCCCCCGTACCCCTCCCCAGGTGGAAACTGGTTATTCCATATGTACCCTGATCTTTCCACAATTAGTATCGGCTGCTCTTAATCACAAGTAGAACATGCATAGATGCATAGTCAATTGACAAATCATTTGCAACATTGGCTCATTAGCAGCATTTTATTAACAGTCCATCAATGTGTCCTTTGTACTTTATTCTTTTTCTTGTGATTCTTCTTCGAATAGACAAGTTGCATGTGAGCATTTTAGCTCCACTTAGAAGACCAGAACTGCTCTTCACATGTCCTGCATTGCATGAATGCACACCCTCTGGACTGTTCATTCAACACTCACCACGAAATCTAACACTATGCCACTCAATCACACAGCGACATACACAAACACACGCAAGCAAAGTACAGTTGAAAAGAATAGTGCACTTTTAAAGTTTATAAACAAAATAATAGTTCATAATTCACATGGCTCGTTTTCGAAAAGGCACAATGCAGACCTTTTGAAAAAGACGGCTTCCCTCCTGAAGTGTCGTTGAACAGCCGGAGTCGCGTGCTGAAGTGGCTTTCATGATTCTCTTGAAGGGTGTTGGAGAATTTTCTGAGCTTTGCTAATTATTTCTTAACTTTGTAAAAATAGAGAAACAGGACGCAGCTTGTAGCTAACCTAACCAATGATCAGGAAATGTAGACAGAGCAACTGACCACAATCATCTGGCTTAGGAAGGGACAGAGCGCATGATGGATTTTGGGGAAGTGAAAGCAGAGTATTCGTTACTGACTACTCCGCTTTTATCATGTTTGTGCAACCTAGCCAGAAGTAACGGCCAAATATAGTACCTGGAGTGTGTACGTTAAATAGGGAACAATAGCTTGTTATGCTCGAACTAACGCTCTACTGGCCTCGGACATTGCAAAGGGCACAGAGCAGCAGGTGGTCTTGTGGTAGTCCTGTGGTTTATGCTTAATTCTGAAACTGCTAGCTCTGCTTCTTTTATACTTTATAAGTCCACGGCGATTTGTAGTTGGGGGAAGCAGCACTGGACTGCATTTAGGTAAGGTGTGCTCCCCCATGATATCATGCAATAAAAGTTTGTTCTCAACGTCTGAGTCCGGAGAATTTGTTCAACAATTGGGCACAATCTGGATTTTCTTCAACAGTTTGGCGTAGTCGGCAGGATCCCTGAGTTCACGGGGTCCAAAAGAACCTAGTGAAAAAAAAACTCATCAACAGGATCAGGGGTAAGTCAACTTTTCTGCGACCCTGATATCCCAATCACCCAGCCTGAGCCGGAATTAAGAGGACAACTGCGTCCCACGTGAAGTCCAGGAATTAAGTGGGCGAAGGGAACAAAGGGGTCAAGGAAGAATTGGCTGAAACCTGATCAGAAAAGATTTAAAATTCCGCGAAGGGAAGTTGAAAAGGAGATAAGTAGAAAATCCAGTACAATGTGGCGAATTCGGTGTAGTAGTAGTACCAAATTCCGGGAATTTGGTGATCCTAATTTGAGTTTGCACGAGCTGTTCCTCCACCGGGTGGAGGAAACAGGCTGTGGGACAAAAGGAGTTAGGACAACCGTCTGGGACGGTGAACGACTGGGGCTGTAACTAAACTACCAAATTGACCCGACAGGCACGAGATCATTGCTCCTGAGTACACGAGCCGGAATCTGGCCCCAGAGAGAGAGGCTGTGGGACGGAGGGAGAACGAAAGAGCGTTTGCCTGAGAGACAGGGGTGTGCCGGTTAGCTGACCTTGAGAATTTAACATTAACTGTGCCTGTTCGTATCCTTGTGTCTATTCCTTTGGTCGTGTCTTGTTTGTTTTCCTTTGTTTTAATGCTACTTGATTCATAGAAAAGAACTCATAAATTTAGAAGGTTTTGAGAAAGGAGAAGTAAGAGTGGACTCAACGGCTTTCAAGAAGGAAGGGTTGCCCCCGGGGACAAGTAAACCATGTCCTCTGGAGAAAGGCTACTCACGTCCGTTTGCCCCCTCGAAGAAGACGCAGAAGTGTCACGGTAAATATGTGTTTTAAAGATAGGTATGTTTTAAAGTAAAACCAAGTTATGGTGTCTTTGATGTGAGAATGTCGGAAGCTTCCACGAATGAATTGAATATCTGGGATGTACAGTTTGTGTTCTGCAAAACTGACAGTCGTTAAAATCTTTGTTGTCTGGCTTTAATGTTGAAAATTAAGTCTATTAAGTTGTTTGGAATTGAATGATTGCGAAAAGTGATGGTTCAGTGTGTTCATTTCTATTTAGTGTTGTGCACCCAGGAATGGGATAAAAAACTGTATTATATTTTAAGTTAAAGTTTTATTTTTAGTTGGTTTTGCAACTGTGAAAAGGCAATGATCAATTTTCTGAGGGATAAGCTTCAGCCTTGAAGGTCTGAAGATGTCTGGCAGAAATATAATTTGGGGTTTGAAACATTGTTTTAATTGGAAGCTCTGCTATTGTTTTATTTTACAGTCTAAATTTGAAGACATGTTTTACTGACTGTTATATTTTTGTAAGGGAAAGAAAGGATAGAAAAGGATATATAGGAAAGATTCTGTCTGTTTAAAAAGATTAAAGTTTGTGTAAGGATCGAGTGTGAAGTCTTTTGTTGTAAGGATGTTAAATAACTTTTTCTTTCGTTTTTGGTTTTATTACAGTCATTTGAAAAGGCGCCTGAAGAAAGAGCAAGAAAAATGGCGTAATTTACCTTTATTTTAAAATAAGCACGTGCTATTCTGTTATGTGTGTAGTTAATAAGTATTCTAAGTTAATAAGTCTGAATTGAATAAATACTGTTAAGATTAATTGACCTGTTTAAGTTGAAGAACTGGTAATGTCATTTGCAACAACAATGAACTTTCAAGTTTATTATGTCATGTTTTGGAGGAGTCTTAAGTTCCTCCAAACTTAAGGGACTCACTCATTTAACATCAGCAGTTTTGATTTTTAAAAAATATTATTGCAGTGAAATGGAATTGGAATCATCTTTGTTATAAAAATCCTTGGATTAGGAACGTCTTACAAAAGATACTAAAACATTTGGAAACAATTGGAGTTTAATCTAAAAATGCTATCTTTCCTGATGGAGATGCTTTCCTTTCAAGTTGAGAATGTTACACATGATTTTTTTTTAAACCCTAAGGATACCAAATGGACTGAAAAGGTTTAAAATAGATAGTTCTTTTCGATCAGAAAAGAAAGGTTTTGTAATGTGACGTAGCTGAGAATGTTTTGCTCCGCCCCCTTGGAGACAAACAAAGAAGTTAACCCGCTGCAGCTTTTTGCATTGCTGAGAGTCAAATTTATACATATTGGACATTGTTAAATTTTACATTTCTAAGTTAACAGATGGAATTGGACAAATTAACCCATTGGGCTCAGGGGCAGAGCCACAATGGATTATTTTTAAGCAGGTGACGGCAGGTTCCAAGGCCATGTGAGAACTGATGCCACAACAAGAGATCCAGCAGCTTTGAGAATTTAAAACTTAATTGCAGACATCAAATACCATAGCATCTTTATCAATGAGGCAAAATGCTTGAGAAGGAAAGATACTTGCAAGCATTTCTGTCCCTAACGTACAAAAGTACAACCAAGTCTGGGCATAAGAAATTGGAATCAATAAACAAAATTTAATTGATATAAGTGGTTATTTAAAGCACGCAAAGGCAAATCTATCTGATATTTAAGAGGACAATCAAAGTTTTAGAAAATAACAAATCAGTGGTTTACTGTGTTGGACATTAGCAATGGGTTCTGGTCCATACAGTTGGCACAAGAGTGTCAATATAAATTTGCGTTTACGTTCAAGGGACAACAGTACATCTGGACGTGTCTCTCCCAGGGATTTTATAATAATCCATCGATATTCCACCTTCCTTCAAGAAGGTTAGAGTGAAAGTTAGGCTGAAAATGGCACCGATAATGAAGGAAAAGGTTTCTTATTTGGGAATCGTAATAACACAGGGAAAGCATGAGACAGAGCAAAAGTGAATGCAGACAATCCTCGAACTCCCCCTAGCGCAATATATTAAAGCTCTAAGATAAAAAAAAAGGACAGTTCCTATTTCAGGTTGTGAGATTAAACAGACAAGAAGCACCAACCCCCACGGTTAACCCCACATTCTAATTACTAACGAGTAAGGTTACGACCCAACAGCCACAAGTGACTGGTCTCCCTTGCCTTACCTTGACTACAGGACCAGAAAATGGACTTGCGATAATAAAAACTAATAAAATTGTAGACGATAATGTAAAGCTTGAGTTGGTACCGGTAATATTGATTTTCTCAGATATCCAGCTACCTGACTGGTGCCCTGAGAAGACCCGAGAGTTGTACAAGGTATTACTGTAACAATTGTTGAGACAGGGATTTGGTAATGAGAAAATGATAAAAAGATTACATAAAATACAATGATATTTTACCCTATGTTAAGGAAATTGGGAAAAGAGGTAATTGGAGCAACATTGTCCATTGTCTGAGTGTAGTCTGGAAAACCAGGTGATCATATGTCCTCATCCTAAATATAAAACGGCAGAATCAAAATGTGGATTTAATGCCACTGTAAATTGCACCAGGGAAGCTAGGAAAGCATTGTCAGGACTAACCCATGTGGCCTATATGGGAAAGGGGAGATATTGCTTAACCACCACAGCGAAGGAATATCAGTATGGATCTAAACGGACTTGTCCAGTGAGCAACAGTAAATTTTGGTTCAACCCGCAAATACCAACCCGAGTAGGGAAGATGGAGCTGGTACAGATACATGAGCAAAAGACAGAAACAGAAAGTATGAAGGAGGATTTGACAAACTACCTCCGAGAATATGAATATACTATTCAGCCATTGCCCACACCCTTGGGGAAAGAGAGACAGCAGCGAGAAGTCATTGCAAGCTGGAACAACAGTCGAAGATGCTACAAGATGAGATTGACAAGATAAATGATTCTACCTGGCAGGAGGACTTATGGAACTGGGGGTCAAACGTGCAGATACACCCTTGGTTTAGAATTATCTCCCATGTCCTGATAGTGGTTTTGGGTATCATGGTCTTAGATGTGACATACTTAATTTGGCAACTTAAGAAATTAATTAGGCGATGTAAGAGGATGTATGAACACAGGTTGGACAGCTACCCAAAAAGCAATTAGTGTTTGAACTTGTTGTGTTAGTGTTTGAACTTGCTGTGTCAAAGGAGGGACAATTAGTTATACCATTAAAGGGTAATTGTATAACCTTTTCATATATACTGAAAATGAGTTAATGAATGATCAATGTACTTTATGAAATTGTATTATGTTTATACAATCGATTATGTAACAGTGATGCTTAAATGAGATGGTAATTGAACAAGTGTTCCACCTTTTATTTTGTAAACAAGTATTTGAAGCCCCTGCAAAACTTTACAGAGTTCCCGCAGCCCCCTTGAGATATAAGCAGTCGATGTATTGAGTGCGACCCCTCCGGGTGTTGAAAGCTGTTTCTAGACAAATAGAGACCATTTAAGGCACCTAGGTGGGATCAAAGGAAGGATTCTTAAAGGGGTTTTGAAGAGTCAAGAGGGGACTGTGAGAACAGAATTTTAGAATTTTAAGAACAGAGTTTATGGGAACATTTACGCTAAGATTAATCAATCATGTATTGCCAGCTTGGCCTTGTGGCTGAAACAGCGCGATGGCAGAAAAATATATTTTGCTTCAATGATTACTTTAAGCCCCTGCCTCTCCCTCTACTCATGATGATGCTGTGTTATCATGGTATGATAAAAGGAGGGATTGTTGGAGAAATATTTCTGAGCTTTGCTAATTATGACTTAACTTTGCAGAAGCAGAAAAGCAGGACACAGCTTGTAGCTAATCTAACCACAACCAACGGTCATAAATTGTAGACAGAGCAGCTAACCACAATCAGACGTTCCGGCCAGATATGGTGTCTGGAGTGGGCATTGGATTAAGGAACTAGCTTGTTATTGTTGAAACTGATGTTTTGCTGACCTCGGACTCTGCATGGTGCACAATCAAGTAGGCAGTCTTGTGACCATCTTATGGGTGTTTATCTAATTGGGAAACTGTTAGCTCTGCCTCTTTTATACTATATAAATCCACGGCGATCTGTAGCTCTTTGGGAGTAGACTTTAGGTAAGGTGTGCAACCCCATGATATCATGCAATAAAGTGTTTGATTCTCAACATCTGAGTCCGGCGAATTTGTTCAACAATTGGGAAAATCTTAATTTTCTCCAACAGTTTGAGATCAGTGGTGAGTAAGGGTTTAGAAACAATAATCAGAGGGACAGAATTTACACACATTTGGAGAGGTTTACGTTATTTAAGGATTGTCAGGATGGATTTTCAAAAGGCAGATCATGCTTCACGAACGTAATTGGATTTTCTGATGATGCAACTGATAAGGCTGATGAAGGAATGGGGTAATTGCTGTTCATGAAGGTTTTAAGAAAGTGTTTGATTCGATGCCACATAAAAGGCTGGTGAACAATGTTGAGCCTCATGGAAAAGAAGGATGAGTGTCCAATTGGATCAAAAATTGGCTTAAGGGCAGAAAACAGAGAAATGTGCAAAATGGTTGTTTTTCAGACTGGAGGATGGTAGACATTTCGTGTTCCCCAAGGGTCAGTGCTGCCACCTCTGCGTTTTTGTTTTTTTTTTGTTATATGTTAATGACTTGAATCTTGGAATTCAGAGACGAATCCCCACATTTGCTGATGAAACCTAACTTGGAGGAATGGCAAACAGTGAGGTTTATGCAAACTTCCTGCAACAGGAGATAGATAGGCTAGCAAAATGGGCAGAGAAGTGGTAGATCGAATTTAATACAGAGGAGTGTGTGGTGATGCATTATGGCAGAAGGGATAGTGTGAGGTTATGCAAACCTAATGGCTCAGTTCTAAAGAGTGTGCAGGAACAGATGGACCTGTGTGTGGTTGTGCAAAGATCTTTGAAAGTGGCAGGACATATTGAGATAGTGATTGCAACGCATATGAGATATTGGGGTTCTTAAATGGAGGCTATGTGTACAAAAGCGGGAACGTTATGCTGAAAATGTATGCAGCTCTGGTTAGGCCCCAAATGGAGTATTGTATCCAGTTCTAGTCATCACGGTTTAGGACGCATATGAGTTTGCCTGAGAGGCTGCAGAGCAAATTTATCTGTATAGTTCCAGGGATGGGAGATTTCCGTTAGAAGGTGAGGTTGCAAAAGCTGGGGTTGTTCTCCCCAGAGCAAAGGATATTGAGAGAATATTTACTGGAAGTGGACTAAATTATGACAGAATCACAGAGTTGTTGCAGCACAGAAGGAGGCCATTCAGCCCATCGTATCTGCACCAGCTCTCTGAGTGAGCACTTCCGTTAGTGCCATTTTCCTGCCTTATCCCCATTAGCCGACATATTCTTCTTTTTCGTGTTACGAAATAATTGCCTGTCGGTTGTCTCAAATGAACCTGTCTCTATCGCACTCTCTGGCCGCATATTCCAGATCCTAACCACTGGCTGTGTGAACACGTTTTCCTCATGTTGGGATGTTTTTTTTTAACCAAGTACATTAACTCTATCCCCACCCGTTGATCCTAGGACGAGTGGGGACAGTTTCTCCCTACCTACCTGTCTAGACATCTCATGATGTTGACAGGTTTAGATACGATAGACAAGGAAGAGCTGTTTCCATTAACTGATTAAACAAGGACTGTGGGACGCAGATTGAAAGTTTTGCGTAAGAGATGCAGGGGGAATTTGAGGAAGAACGTTTATAAGCAATAGATCATAATGACCTGGAACTCACAGCCCATGAGGGTGGTGGAAGCAGAGACAAATCAAAGATTTAGAAACATAGGAACATAAGACCATAAAAGCAGGAGTCGTCCATCCAGCCCATCGAGACTGACCTGCCATTTAGTATGATCATGGCTGATCGACCACTTCATTACCTTTTCCGCACATATCCCCTCATGTCATTTGTATTTAGAAATCTGTCAATCTCTGCTTTGAACATCCTCAATGACTGAGCGTCCACAGCCCTCTGGATACAGAGTTCCAAAGATTAACAGCCCTCGGAGTAAAGAGATTTCGCCTAAACTCTGTCCTTAGTGGCATCCCCCTTATTTTGAAATTGTGTCCCCTGATTCCAGAGTCCCCAGCCAGCGGAAGTATCTTAGCTGCATCTACCCTGTCTATCCCTTTAACTATTTTATATATTTCAAAGAGATCACCTCTCATTCTTCGGAACGCTATTTCTCTTCATAGGACAGTCCTGCCATCCCAGGAACAAGTCTGGTGAACCTTCATTTCACTCCCTCCTAAAGTAAGTGGAACAAAGCTGCACACAATACTCCAAATGTGGGTTAACCAAATTTGGGTATGATTGACGTCACTCCTCCTGTACTCAAATCATCTTGTGATGAAGGCTAACATACCATGAGCCTTCCTAATTGCTTGTTGCACCTGCATGTTAGCATTCACTGACTTATTGACAAGGAAACCCAGGTCCCTTTGTACATGTACACTATCTAATATCTTACCATTTAAGAAATACTCTGCACATCTATTCCTCTTACCAAAGTGCATCACCTCACAGTTTTCCACATTATATTCCATCTGCCACGTTCTTGCCTACTCACTAAGCCTGTCTATATCCCCTTGAAGCCTTTTTGCATCTCCTTCACAACACACCTTTCCACGTAGTTTTGAGTCATCTGCCAACCTATAAATATTGCATTTGGTGCCCACATCGAAATCATTGATACATATTGTAAATAACTGTGGCCCAGGCACTGATCCCTGTGGCACCCCATTAGTCACAGCCTGCCAACGTGAGAATGACAATTTTATGTCTACTCTCTCTTTTCTGCTTGGCAACCAATCCTTAATCCATGCCAGTATATGAAGTCCTATTCCATGTGCTTAATTTTTTCTAACCAACCTCCTGTGGGGAACTTTATCAAACGCCTTCTGAAAATCCAAGTACACCACGTCCACTGACACTGATTCTCTTTATAACATCCTCAGAAAACTCCACAGGTTCATCAAACATGACTTCCCATTCATAAATCCATGTTAACTATGCCCAATCATATCATTATTATCCACATGTCCGTTCATAACATCATTTAGAATCGATTCAAGCATTTTCCCAACGACTGATGTAAGGCTAACATGTCTGTAATTCCCTATTTTCTCTGTCCCTCCCTTGTTAAATAGTGGGGTGCCATTTGCTACCGTTCAATCGCAAGAACCGCTCCAGAATCGATATAATTTTGGAGGATGATCACCAATGCATCCAGTATCTCCATAGCTGCCTCTTTCAACACTGGGATGTAGAATATCACTTCCTGGGGACTTATCAACCTTCTGCCCTATTAATTCTGCAATACAACATTCTTACTAATACTAATTTCCTTCAATTACTCATTCACCCTAGCCCCTTGGATCTCTAATTCTGGGCGATTTCTTGTATTTTCCTCAGTGAAGACAGACGCAAAGTAATCAATTCCCTTCTCTGCCGTTTCTCTATTCCCCATTATAAATTCTCCTGATTCTGCCTGTAATGGACCCACATTTTGTTAGCCAAGTGATTCCATTTTACGTACCTGTAGAAGCTTTTACAGTCGGGTTTTATATCTTTTCTAGCTAGCATTCATATTCTAGTTTATCAACTTTATAGGACTTTTATTTTAATCATACACAATCCTTAACTTCCTCTGTTGTCCACGGTTGACTGCCTTTAATTTTGTGGTTTATGTGCCTTGAAGGAATGTATAGTTGCTGTAAACTATGTGATATTTCTTTAAAGAATATCCATTGTCTATGCACGGTCCGTTCTTTTCGTGTATTTTTCCAATCCACCTCGGCAAATTTGCCCCTCATACCTTCATAACGTCTTTTGTTCAAACTTAACACCCTGGCTTAAGATTGAGCTACCTCACTTTCAAACATAATGTAAAATTCAATTATATTACGGTCATTCATCCCTAAAGGTTATTTTACAATAAGATTATTAATTAGCCCTGTCTTATTACACAACACGAGATCTAAAATTTCCCGTTCTCTAGTCAGTTCCTCAACATACTCCTTTAGAAACCCATCCCTAACACACTCCAGAAACACAACATCCATAACATTCTAATTAAGTTTACCCAGTCTATATGAAGGTTGAACTCACCCGTGCTTTCGGCATTACCCATGATGCCTGGTTCTCTAATCTCCTGATTAATTCCATGCCCCACACTACCACTACTGTTTGGTGGCCTATAAACAAACCCTACCAATGTTTGCTGCCCCTTGTTGTTTCTTAACTCCACCCAAACAGATATCATATTTTGTTCTTCAGACCTGAGATCCTTGTCAAAAGCCTTAGTAAAATCCATGTAGACCACATCCATTGCACTATCCTCAACAATCCACCTTGTTACTTCCTCAGAAATTGAATTGAGTTAGTAAGACGCGACCTTCCCTTAAAAAAAATTATGCTGACCATCCCTGATTAATCTCTGCTTTTCCATGTGGCAGTGTATCCTGTCAGAATTGATTGTAATAATTTACGTAAATAAACTTGAGATTGTCAGAATATGCATGGTAGGACCCAAGGATATACAGAAGGTCAGGGGATCTTGGTGTACCTTTCAATAGATCACTGAAGGCAGCAGCACATGTAGATAATGTGGTTAGGAAGGCATATGGGACACTTGCCTTCATTAGTCCAGGCATAGAATACACGAGCCCAGAGGTTATGATGCAGACTTATAAAACACTGGTTAGGCCACAGCTGTTGTACTCTGTACAGTTCTGGGCACCACTCGATAGGAAGGATGTGAGTGCACTGGAGAGGGTGCAGAGGAGGTTCACCAGGATGTTGCCTGGTCTGCAGCATGTCAGCGATGAAGCGAAACTGAAAAGTCTAGGGTTGTTTTCCTTAGAGCAGAGAAGGCTGAGGGGGGACATTATTGAGGCCCAGAAAATTACGAATGGCATTGATAGGTTAGATAGGAAGAAACGTTTTCCCTTAACGGAGGGGTCCAGAACCAGTGGGCAGAGATTTAAGGTAAGGGGCAAGAGGTTTAGAGGGGATGTGAAGAAAAACATTTTCACCCAGAGGGTGGTTGGAATCTGGAATACACTGCCTGAAGAGCTGGTAGAGGCAGGAACCCTCACAACATGTAAGAAGTATTTAGATGAGAACTTGAAATGCCATAGAATACAAGGCCAAGTGTTGGAAAATGGGATTAGAATGGTTAAGTGTTCGATAGCCGGCTCAGACATGATGTGCCGAAGGACCTGTTTCTTTGCTGTATAATTCTTTGACTCGATTACGCTAATCTGCCTACCTCCTAGGTTAGACTGATCCACCTATAATCGTTTTCCCTATCCCTTGCAATGTTGTTTTTTTTTGAAGCAATGATGCAATGTCCACAGACGTTCAATCTTTTGGTACCTGGCCTGTATCTCGTGAGATTTGAAGATGATCCGCAGAGCATTCGCTATTTCCTCCATGGCTTCCTTTAACAACCTGTGATACAATCCATCCGTGATGACAATTTATCCACTTTCAGGAATGCCAGACCCTCCCGTACTTCCACTATCATTATGCTTATTTTATTTAATATTTCACACTCCTCCTCCATTATTCCACTGTCTGGATCATCCCTCTCCTTTGAGAAGAAGGAGACAAAACGCTCATTGAGAACACTATCCGCATCTTCTGCATCCATGCATAAGTTGCCCTGGACATCTTTGATATGCCCTACCCTTTCCTTAGTTATCAATTTCTCTTAATGTACTCAAAAACATCTTTGGGTTCTCTTCGATTTTACGTGAAAATAATTATTTTTCATGTCTTCTTTTTACTTTCCTAATTTCCACTGATAATTCACCCCTGCACTGCCTTTACCCCTTTAGGCTTTCTAAAGTTTTGCGTTTTGTGTGACCATCATAAGCTTTATTTTTCTGCTTTATCTTCCCCTGTATGCTTCTAGATAACCAGGGGACTATAGATTTGGCATTACCACACTTTATCTTTGCGAGGACATGTCGACACTGTGCATGTAAAATCTCGCTTTTAAATGTCTCCCACTGTTTACCCCTGACTTTCCTTGAAGTAGCTTTATCAAGTCAATTTTCGCCAGATCACCTCTCAGCTTCGTAAAACGTTGCTTCCCCCAATTTAGAACCTTTATTCCTGTTTTATCTTTGTCCTTTTTTCCATGATTATGCTAAAACTACCTGCATTATAGTCACCATCTCCAAAATGGTCACCCTCTGTTACTTCATCCACTTGCCCAGCTTCAGTTTAGAAGAATAAATCTAGAATTGCGCCCCGTCTCATTGGGCTTGTTATGTGCTGGCTAAAAAAAAGTTCTCTTGAATACAGTTGAAGAATTTATTACCCTCTGTGCCCTTCATACTATTTGTATCCCGGTTGTTATTGGGGTAGTTTATATCCCCATCCATTATTGCCCTATTGTTTTTGCACTCAGATATTTGCCTGCATGTTTGTTCTTCTATCTCGCTCTCACAATTTTGGATTCTATAGTACACCCATAGTAGTGTGGCTGTCCTTTTTTTATTTCTTAGCACCACCCACATCATCCCTCATCAAAGCTGTTATTGGTTCCTTAACCCTGTTTAACCCTTAACCCACGACCCCTGCTTTTTATCAGCCTCTCTATCCTGCCTGAAAACTTTTTATCCATGTATGTTGATCTGCCATCATTGCCCGTCTTTAAGCCAAGTTTCTGTTCCAGCAATGTTGTCATGTTGCCAAGTGTCTATCGGTGTCCTGAGTTCATTGGTTTTATTTGCTATACTCCTTGGATTTAAATAAATTCCTTTTTTACACTGACACATTCTAATGTTGCACACTCTTTAACCTTTGCTTCTTTTGTCTTTCAGAGTTTCTCGCTAATTTTCTGCCTGCCGAATCCTGTCCTGAATTTGTCCTATCTGAACCTGCGCGCTTGTTCCCATTCCTCTGCTAATCTAGTTTAAACCATCCCCAACAGTACGAGCAATCCTTCCTGCAGAGCAATTTGTCCCAGTCCTGTTCGGGTGTAGACTGTACGGCTTGTACAGATTCGGTTCAGACTCAGACATCGGCCTAAGAGCGTTAAATGGTTCACTGATAGTAGACGGAGTTTATTATGGATACCGATGGCTTTGCTTTTTACATGATTTAATTTACAGGTACATTATTGCTGTAACACGGGGTTTCCAGATCTCATAGCTGGAAATAGAGAATTAGCAGGGGCAGCAAAAACCACAGCAAAGATGAGTGAGTAAATAACAAGAACAGTAATACAGTGAGCAATGGTTCATACAGCTAATAGATGGAGATAACGATTTACCAGGATGAACAACAGCAGCAAGCAGGGCAGAGTAAATGATAAGAACAGTACTGCAGTTAAACACGGTTTATAAAATTACAAGCTGTTTAGACAGACTTACCCGGGACACCAGTGAGAGCCAACATGAGACAGTAAATGTACTGAATAATCTGAAGTGCACGATGGATCTGAGAATTTAATGACAGCCAATCATATTGTGTAGAAAAAGAGTAAAGTTGTGAGGATAAACTCCTGCCCATCGTTGTATCATTCCAAACTATTGTTCTCAGATTCTGATCTATCCTTTCGCTCGCTCTAGAGCCGCTGACCCCTGTTAGTTACGAGGTTGTGGCTCGACACGACACTATGGGATAACACATTGAAAAGAGTCCTTTATTAATAGAAGAAAGAAACCCTCCACTGGTAGAATAAGAGTCCATGGAGTCTGATATTAATTACAGACACTGAACAAACAGTTCAGTTAACACCTTTCAATTCAACACCCTTATCACTACAATAAAGGAGAATAATGACACTGTCTGGATTGAATGCATGAGGGGGGTGTTGAGGGGAGGAGTGGTGGAAATAGTAGAGGCTCTGGCCAGAATTGTCCAATCCTCCTTGAATATGGGAGTGAAGACAGAGGAATTGAGGGTGGTAAATATTAGACCCTATGTAAGAAAAAAGAGAGATGGGGCAAATCCTCCAATTACTGAACAGTCAGACCAGCGTCGCAACTGAGAATTTTTGTAGAGGTCACCTTGGGATGTTTTATAACATTAAATACGCTGTATAAATCGCGTTGTTCTTGTTGGTGTACTTCTCTGTGGGAGAAGCCGCCGGTCACAGATAGGCCTGACTAGCCAGCAGTGGACCTGCAACCGAGGAGTACAAAATTTCTCAAATCTTCACCCATGGAGAAATGCTAAGAAGTATACATTTGCCTGAGAGAGATTGCAACAAAGGCTCTCTCGAATGATTCTATGATTGTCCTCTGAGGAGGGACTAGTAGTAGAGGCCTATATTCCTTTGAGTTTGTCAAATTTGAGATTATCTGTTGAAACACATAAAATCGTTATAGAACTTGGCAGAGTAGATGCTGAGACGACTTTTCCCCTGTCTGCTTGGACTAGATCGAGAGGCCACAGTCTCGGAGTAAGAGTTCAGCCATTATGGATCTGTCTTTCTGTGGTGATTGTATTCTTTCATGGGATGTAGGCGTCTCTGCTAAGGTCAGCATTTGTTGCCCATCGCTAATGTCCATGAGCAGGTTACACTGAATCGATCTGATGAAAATTAATTCCAACAAAATGATCAAAATTAACAACCCGAAAGGGCTGTGGATGCTCAGTCATTGCGATTGATGGATTTTACATATTAAAGGAATCAATGGATATGGGGATAGTTTGGGAGCGTGGTGCTGAAGTAGAAGATCGCCATCATCTTATTAAAGCGTGGAGTAGAGTCGAAGTGGCTTGTAGTCAACCCCTGCTCCTATGCATATCCTTCTGCGCCTAACCTGAAGGTGCTGACTCTGGCTGGAATACAGAGTAAAGCTTACTCCACACTGTTCCATCAAACATTCCCAGGGCGTGTACAGCATGGGGTTAGATATAGAGTAAAGCTTCCTCTACACTGTTCCATCAAGCTCTCCCAGGGCAAGTACAACACAGTGCTAGACACAGAGTAAAATCCCCTCTACACTGTCCCCATCAAATACTCCGAGGACAGATACAGAGTAAAACTGCCTCTATACTGTCCCTGTGAAAACTCCCATGGAAGATAAAGCATGGGTTAGATACAGATTAAAGCTCCCTCTACACTGTCCCATCAATCTCTCCCAGGGCACGTACAGCACGGGGTTAGATACAGAGTAAATCTCCCTCTACACTACAAATGGGTTAGATACAGAATAAAGCTCTTTCTGCACTTTCCCATCAAACAATCCCAGCCCATACTGAGCATGACTCTGGGAGATTGATTTCAAAGGCAATATGGCAATGTCATAAAGAACCACCATTCAGCCCATTTGGTCCTCTCCTTGTTTCTTTAATGGTGGCGATCTGGGTCTTCATATCTCAAAACACACCCCACTGTGTTCAAACTGAGAATCCCAGCGTGGAATGATTGAACATCAGGTCTCAAAACACATCCCACGCTGTTCATACTGAGAATCCCAGGGTGGAATGATGGGACATCAGGTCTCAAAACACATCCCACGCTGTTCATACTGAGAATCCCAAGTGATGGACCAAGATACAGAGTACGAAACAAAACCAAGGGCAGAGGAAGGTGGGTAAGAGGTAAATCAAGAAGGAGAATCTGAGAGACACCAGTGTTCAATGTTAGAGTCGGTAAATTTCAGGGGGAGAATACTGAGTTCAGTAGTTTTAGTATCGAGGGAGATGGGGAGACTGGTGTGGAATCCATCACAGTGAGGATTAGTGGGGAGGGCGTTTCTATAGGGCTGTGTATTAAGGGATTCAGATGGACAAGAGAGGAAAGGTCAGAGTAGCAATTACTGCAGCAGTGTCCAAAAATATTGAGAGAGAAAGGGGTAGGTTCGTGGTTAGAGTGGACCATGGGCAGTCTGTTGAACTGTCTGTTTGTTGTGACCCGTTTTCCTTCTGTAGGCCAGAGACACACACACCCCATTAAACGCAACCAATGTCCTTCGGTCTGGGGAGGTCTCCCTTTGTGAAACATCAGCTTTTAGTAAAGCTTTTCATTTTGGCATTCATATGGTGTGAAATGTGCTGCAGAGCATCCGGCACCATCAGCTTTAAGGTGCACTAAGTACACATCAACTAACTTCATTAGCTGTAAAACAGGATGGGGCATTCTGAAGTCATGAAAGGCACTATACAAATAGAAGTCTCCATTAAGAAAGGAGAAAAGGCCCAAAATGGAGCACTCAGTCGCAGAACATAAGTCTCCTCTTATCTTAGTGAAAGCAAAGGCACAAAGATGATTTAATTCACATAAGTCTGGAATATTGAACCCCTGCCCAGTTTCAGGGATTATTGACATCCATTCAAATAAACCCTAACTGGCAGAACATGGTTCAGTCCAACATGTGATTAACAGCAGCAAGAAGAGCAGAATCCAGCCCCTGCAGTCACTTGTGAACTCACTGGTGTTTCCACAGATTGAATGTCTGAGTGAATACCTTCCCAAACATGGAGCACGTATAAGGCCTCTCCGCATTGTAATTGTGTTGCTGTTTCATAAGTACATTTCTGCTTTCACAGCTCTTCTCAATATCAGAAAACTCCTTTCACAGCGAAACGGTTGATGTGTTAGAAGGTGGGATGAGTGAGCGAATTTCTTTCCACACACGGAGCATGCGAACGACCTCTCACTTGTGTCTGTTTCATCAGATGTTTCCTGCTTTAAAAGCTCTTCTCACATTCGCGAAATTTAAATGGTCTCTTATAATAGCGAACATGTTGGTGTTCAGTGAGGTGAGATGACTGAATCCCTTTCCACACATGGAACACTAGAATGGTCTCTCCCCAGCATCAGTGTGTTGATGAATTTCCAGCTTGAATGGGTAATTGAATCCCTTCCCACAGTCCCCACATTTCCATGGTTCCTCTCCAGATCGGTTGATCTGTTGAACCTCATCCTGATACAAAACACGTATACAATTTCTCCCCGCTGTGAATGGTGTGAACGTTTCTACAGGTTGCGTAACTGGTTAACATATTTCTCCTTCTATATTAAAACGGGCAATGATTTTCAGCTCCTAAAGTATTGAAAGAAATGTTCAGATTTTGATGTGATGTTTGCGTTTCCTATCTACAAATTCTCCTATTCTAAAACTGTGTAAAAGGAGTTTTCAGAAGTTAGTAAATTACAGAAATTCAGAGCAAACAATTTATTTTTTCTCTGTACGATTCATTCATGGGGTGTGGGCATCACTGGAAAAGGCAATATATTGTCCACCCCTGATTGTCCTTCAGAAGGTGGTGGTGAACAGCCTTTCTGAACCACTGCTGCCCATGTGCTGTACGTACACCCACAATGATGTTGGAGAGGGCGATCCAGGAATTCGACCCAGTGATGATGAAACAGTATCAATACATTTCCAACACAGGAAGGTGTGTGATTGGGAGGGGAACATGCAATTGGTGGTGTTCCTATGTTTCTACTGTCAGGTCTTTTCTGCACATTTGTGCCAAGGCTGCAATGAAGTCTGCAGCCGATTACCCTGGCGGGACCAAGCTGTGCATTGGTCAACAGGTTATTGGTGAGTAAGAGGCCAGAATTGGAGGAGCACAGTTTTCCTTAAATCATGGAATGACACAGCACAGAAGAAGGCCATTCAGCCCATCATGCCCAGGCAAGCCCATTGAAGGAGATGTGCAATTTAGACCCACTCTCCTGCCATTCACCTGTAGTCCTGAAAATGTTTCCAATTCAAGTATTCATCCCTTTTGAAAGTTACTATTGAATCTGCTTCCACCATCATTTTGGGCAGTGGATTCCAGATCAAAACAACTCACTGCATAACGTCTTCCATCATGTCACCTCTGTTTCTTTTCCCAATTACCTTAAATCTCTTCTGTCTGCTACCGACTGTTCTGACACTGGAAAGGGTTTCCCCTCATTAAGAGGGTTGTATGGCTGAATGAGGTCACTGGAATAGGGAGTGGGTGATGCCAAGGAAGGAATTGAAAAAAGGATGAGTATTTTAAAGGCTGATGTTCCCAGTACAGAATGTAACTCATTACTAAATAAAAGTATGTGTCTTTAACTGCTCAATATGCAGAAGTGTCAGATACAGAATGAGGGACTATCATTCACTGGATCTTTAACTAAGAGTAACATAGAAAAAGGGAAAGGAATGGCCTATACATACCTGGCCAATGAAGTGACTGAATTGGAACTCCAAGAAAAAAAAAGGGACAAATGTTAAACTACTTTGTTGAAAAAACAATTTCCATGTAACTATTAAAAGATAAAGTGTTTAACAAAGGTTCATACTTACTCAATGAACCGGCTAACGCAGATTGCATACTTCAGGCACCACGATGAGTTACAAAACATGCTAGTGCCTTGGCCTCCAGCCCCAGAGCTTCTTCTTGTTGTTTCCCAGGACAATCAATCACCACTCACTAATATTGCATTGTCAGATGAATTTCAAAGGCTCAGAAGGAAAAATAAGAAATAATATTAGAGAAACATGATTCAATTTTTAAAATCTACTTAAAATCAAATCAAATGAATTGTTGCCTGAGCTTGGTGGGGAGTGGCTGTGGATGGTGTCACTGTTTTGTACCACTGTATTTTTCTATACATATGAAACAGGATCTGCCTCTTCATTCCATTAGACAAATGGCAGATAATCTTACCCAGGATGCTCCTCGCGGGTGACGACGGCCGATCTCCATCAGAATGTCTGCTGCAGACCCCAGGAATCGTCTATGCACGGAGCATGTGCGGTGTGGCTCCAGGAAGCTGAGAGGAGGCGTGAGAAGCCTCAGCAACACCAAGGCTCAAATTTTATGGTCACCAAATGAGCGGACTGCTGGCTGGGTCTGTGAAATTGAGTTGGAGGCGACGGCGGCGGGTGGGGGTGGGGGTGGGGAAAGGGGTTTGGCGTGGCTGCTCCAAACCTCTTCCACCCCGTTGTAATTTTACACGGGCTGTGGCAGCAAGAAATGGTTCACCTGCCCCAGGCCAATGAAGACTGGAGTTTAGTTACTAGTGGTGTACCGCAAGGATCTGTTTTGGGGCCACTGCTGTTTGTCATTTTTATAAATGACCTGGAAGGGGGTGTAGAAGGGTGGGTTAGTAAATTTGCAGATGACACTAAGGTCGGTGGAGTTGTGGATAGTGCCGAAGGATGTTGTCGGGTACAGAGAGACATAGATAGGCTGCAGAGCTGGGCTGAGAGATGGCAAATGGAGTTTAATGCGGAAAAGTGTGAGGTGATTCACTTTGGAAGGAGTAACAGGAATGCAGAGTACTGGGCTAATGGGAGGATTCTTGGTACTGTAGATGAACAGAGAGATCTTGGTGTCCAGGTGCATAAATCCCTGAAGGTTGCTAACCAGGTTAATAGGGCTGTTAAGAAGGCATATGGTGTGTTAGCTTTTATTAGTAGGGGGGTCGAGTTTCGGAGCCACGAGGTCATGCTGCAGCTGTACAAAACTCTGGTGAGACCGCACCTGGAGTATTGCGTGCAGTTCTGGTCACCGCATTATAGGAGGGATGTGGAAGCTATGGAAAGGGTGCAGAGGAGATTTACTAGGATGTTGCCTGGTATGGAGGGAAGGTCTTACGAGGAAAGGCTGAGGGACTTGAGGTTGTTTTCGTTGGAGAGAAGGAGGAGGAGAGGTGACTTAATAGAGACATATAAGATAATCAGAGGGTTAGATAGGGTGGATAGTGAGCGTCTTTTTCCTCGGATGGTGATGGCAAACACGAGGGGACATAGCTTCAAGTTGAGGGGTGATAGATATCGGACAGATGTGAGAGGTAGTTTCTTTACTCAGAGAGTAGTAAGGGCGTGGAACGCCCTGCCTGCAGCAGTAGTAGATTCGCCAACTTTAAGGGCATTTAAGTGGACATTGGATAGACACATGGATGAAAATGGAATAGTGTAGGTCAGATGGTTTCACAGGGCGGCGCAACATCGAGGGCCGAAGGGCCTGTACTGCGCTGTAAATGTTCTAAATTCTAAAGAAGACCCTTAAGCAGACAATTAACTGGCACCTAAGGCCCTCCACCTGACGCCGCGAGTGTTTTGCTCTCAGCAGCCTTTAGGCGTGGATGGGGACTCCCACCTAACGAAAAGTTCCAGCCCATGTCTCAGGCCCCGAATCTGAGCCGCCAGCCCCGGCGGATGTGCAGCGAGGGTCACAGTGAGAGAGACGGGGCACAATTACAGCCGTGGTGCAGCGTCTCTGCCGTCCGAGCAGCCACTTCCCGATTTCTTCTCCCATTTCCACCAAGTCAGGAAGCCTGTGAGCTGATTGGCTGGTAAGTATTGTAACTTTTTCCCTTTCTCCCAGGTTAATCTAAGTAGCTGGAAATGAAACATTCCAATTTTCTTCAGAATAAGGATTAAGTGTCACATGTTTGGTTCTTACCATGTTATCAGTGTGCCAGAACATTTTCCTTCTTCCCAGTATGGGTTCGTGCATGCGCCTGTCTACGTCATCAATTAATGACTGCAGTAATTAAACATTATTATTTGTTTCATAACTATATGAACTCCACACCAGTCTGTGTGACTCCTTCAAACGCCATGATGTATCTGTTTCCAGTCTCTCCCACAGGATCTCTTTATTCTTATTCTTTATTATTTGCACTCTGTCAAGATTAACCCTTGTACTACATATCGCACCAAGTCGTTATCCCAATACATGTTTACATACATTAACTCTTTTTATTTACATATTACACACTCCCCCCGAGGTCTCAGATTTCACCAGTTCAATCTGCCAAGAGGCTTCACAGCTCTCTGTGGGCTTGTTGTTGTCAGATGTGGAAGATTGGTAGTCTTTCTCTGATCAGTTGTGTCTTGATTCGGATCGTCTTCATTGAGATTTGTAGTTTTAAATGCATTTTGAATTGTCGGTCAATATCTGAGTTGTGTAGATGTATGATCAACTGATGTCTTTGCTGTAAAGGGAGAAGATTCTTCTATTTCTCCATCCAGCACATTCTTTCGTTCGTAGTGTACAAAATCGCTGTTGAATTTTGTCTTTCTGCTCTTACCTTTTGCCCTTCTGACAACTTTTGTAGGTTTCTGGTCCAGTACCTCCTGTGATAATTATGCCTCACTTTGTTACACTACGACTTTTCTTTGTCTTGTCCTGTCTAATAATTCTTACTTTTAACCTTGGAAGTAATTTCTTGGGTAGAATTGTCTAGCCATTTCTGATGGCATTAATCGGCATAATAATGGAGCAATGCTAAATGGAAATCTTGATTATTCTTCAACATAGTTTTAATGCACAGTTTGTGTTCGGCAGGGTCCACTCAGCTCCTGAACAAATTATCCCACACCCCCACACCGGTTCAAACATGGACAAAAGAGCTGAACTCAAGACGTGTTATGAGAGAGACTGCACTTGAAATCAAGGCAGCATTTGACCGAGTATGGCATCCATGAGTCCTCGCAAAACTGAAGTCAATGTAAATCAGAGGGAAAACTCCCCGTTGGTTGGAATTGTACATAACACAAAGGAAGATGGTTGTAGTTGTTGGACGTCAATGGCCTCAGCTCCAACAAATCACTGCTGTAGTTCCTCAGTGTAGTGTTCTAGCCCCAACCATCTTCAGCTGCTTCGTCAATGACCCTCCGTCAATCATAAGGTGAGAAGTGGGGTTGATCGCTGATGATAACACAATGTTCAGCACCATTTGTGATTCCTCAGATATTGAAGCAGTCCGTGTAGAAATGTGACAAGACCCGGACAACATCCAGGGTCGGGGTGAAAAATGATAAGTAACAACCGCGCCACGCAACTGCAAGGCAATCACCACCTCCAACAAGAGAGAATCAAACCAGGAAATGTCATGAGTAATGTTGAATCCTCCACTATCAACATCCTGGGGGTTACCATTGACCAGAAACTAAACTGCAGTAGCCATTTAAATACCATTGCTGCAAGAGCACGTCAGAGGCTAGGAATCCTGCGGTGAGTAACTCAGCTTCTGACTCCCCAAAACCTGTCCATCATCTACAAGGCACCAGTGAGGTGTGTGATGGAATACTCTCCATTGCCTGGATGGGTGCAGCTCCAACAACACTCAAGAAGCTCGACACCATCCAGGAAAACGCAGCCCGCTTGATTGACACTGCATAGAATCCCCCTCAACACCGAGGCACAGTAGCAACGGGGTGTATCACATCCTGAAACCCCCTTCATAACCGCACTGTGGGTGTACATACCCCACATTGACTGCAGCAGTTCAGGAAGGTAGTTCACCACCTCTTCGCAAAGTCAATTCGGGGTGCGTAATAAATGCTGGCCTACCTAACAACGCCCACATCCCATACACGAATAAAAAATATTTCTGACTGCTCCCTCAGCTTCTCAATTTTATTGTGGATACTTAGGAGAAATTGTTAAATGAACAATCCACATTTTTTCTGCAAAATGCCGGAAGTAATCAATTGCAAATTGTGGTCCATTCTCCGAGTTTATCTGATCAAGTATATCATGTGTTGCGAAATCTTCGTGCAAAACCCTGATGACTGCTTCAGTTGTTGCCTGTATCCGTTTAGTTTCGATCTATCTTGAGAAGTATTCAATTATAATTAGACAGGATCACCCCTCAAAGAAGAATACATTCCTCGCCAACCATTCTCATGATGTCGTTGAGAATTCGGTCTAAATTAAAGGTTCTCTTTCATTCTGTGAGCTGTTTTATTAGTTCATTGGATGTGGGCGTCGCTTGCTGGGCCAACATTTATTGCCCCTCACTAATTGCCCTTGCGAAGGTGGTGGTGACCTGCCTTCTTTAACTGCTGTAGTCCTTGGGGTGTAGGTACACCAGCAGTGCTGTTAGAAAGGGGGTTCCATGATTTTAACTCAGAAACGGTGACAGAATGGCAATATTGTTTCAATTCAGGACGTTGTGTAATTTAGAGGGGAACATGCAGGTGTTCCCATGCACATGCTGCCCTTGATATTCTCGGTGGGAATTGGAAAGTGCTTTTGAAGAGCCTTGATGAGTGCTTCTTGGAGATGCACTGTGCATATGTCACAATTCGAAATCAGTTATTTTATATCCTTCGAGATTCTTGGCCGCCACACAGACTCGAGCCCCTGTTTTACATTTAGTTATGCCCTTTGACCCTGGTGTATTTTGCCCATGATGTCCAGTCTGACTGAGTCTGAAATTACCAGTCTTCCCTCCTATACCAGCAAATCATCCAATATAGTAAAGTGTCCTCTATATTCGAAGAAGATTTTCATCCTCTTATCCTTGGGAGTCTATTGTGGCCAATCTTTCTTTAACTTTTGAAAATACAGATGCATTCTTCATCTTGTCTCTGTGCCTGACAAATGTGTTGGAGTCTGTTTGAACATGCCAGACATTGTGATGTAGTGACCTGCGAATATGACTCGATGTCATTAATATAGCTATCATCCTGTCGAGTAGGATTATCAGCCATCATTCGGGACAATGCATCTGCTGTCGTTTGCTGGGGCAGTTGCCATGTACATATGCTGTTTTACACGTGAACCATTTAAGCCTCAGCCGGAATCTCTGGATCTGTGCTGGCATCCTAGTGAGTTCATTTTCCTCAAGCATGAAAACCACAGGTTTGTGCTCTGTCTCAGTGACAATCTTTAAGCCTGAAATGTAGTTTGAAAAGTTCTCACAAGCCGAGGTGACAGTGAGTCCTTCTCTAACGCAGTCTATCTCTACTCCATGTCAAGCAGTGCTTGTAATGCGTAATAAACTTCCATTGGGCTGTTCTTGGAAACATACTGTGGACGAGGCGTTAGCTGCGATTGCAGTTTATAATGAAGGGTTGCAATGAGCTCAAACATCCGGCGAAATCAGCATCTTCTCGATCCGTTGGAATGCTTGTTTCTAATGTGAATCCCAGCATTATGCCTGAGATTTTCTGGGCAGCTGTCACAAATTCGGAACGTGGGCTAGATTAACTAGGAACGTTGCCAACTGATTGACAATGCAAAGAAACCGTTGAAGATCATGAGTCGAAGTAGGAAGTGGAAATTCACTAATGGCTTTTATCTGTTTTGGGTTGGCCATTATCTGCCAATTCGCTACTTCTGACAATGTGTCCCAAAAATGAATGGACGTTTTTGTAAACCCACATATCTCATTCAATGTTGGGCCTTCATTCTGCAGATGATTCAACACTGTTCTAACACTTTGGCTATATTTCTCTATGGACTCCTTGTAAATTAAGGATGTCGCCCATGTGTCAGATTGCACCATCGACGCCTTGCAGAATATTTGACATAGTTATCTGGAATATTTCTGGAGCTCAAGTGATTCCAAATGGAAGATGGTTGAAACAAAATATTCCAAAGAGAGTAATGAAAGTCTTCAATAACTTGGTTTCTTATCTAACTGCGCCTGCAACAGCCACTATTCACATCAGGCTTCGTGAAGACAGTACTTCTGGAACCTTTGCCAAACTTTTGTCCACTCAGGCCATTGGATGAACTTCTGATGCCACTGCCGTATTAAGTTGAGTTACTTCTATACAAATACGAAGACCACCCCGTTTGATTTAGGAATAGGAACCATTCCTGAGCACCTATCTGTCGGCTCAGTGTAATAAAACAAATGAGTCCCATCTGGTCATGTCTTCTAATTGATGTGTGCATGGAAGCTCCTCGGATCTTTCTACAAACTAAGTCTCTACTCGGTCTTCAGTCACCCTAGACCTGCAAACAATTTTGGAAATTCCTTTTGAAAGTGTCTCCTGAAGTTTTGTTGCTTCACATCTTCTCCTTTCTCTGGAAGATGAAGGTCAATGCAAGCTCTTCTGCTTAAAAGTGAGAACTGCTGATTTCTTAGGAAATACAGTGTTTCTAATATTTGTTTTCCCTTCTACTGGAGAGTTGCCTGCAACTTCCACTTGATTTCCATTTCAACCCTTCTTTGGCCATGTAACTGGGTTTCCTTTGGTTACAATAAAGGTGTGGAGAGCCACTGTTCTTTGTCTGATCAAAATGTTTCACTTGATCCGGTGTCGAGATAGGAATATTTGTTTCAAAGTTAGGCGAGTAATACTGGGTTTGTTCTCTTTAGAACAAAGGAGATTGAGGGAGATTTGATAGAAATGTTTAAAATTATGTCAGGTTTAGGTAAGTTAGACAAGGAAAAATGTATCTCTTAACTGATGGTATTAGGACTAGGGGATACAGATTGAGGATTTTGGGCAAGAGAGGCAAGGGGACTGTGACGAAGAAAATTGGTTTATGCAGCAGTTGGTAATGACCTGTATCACGAATGGATGGAAACCAACTGCAAATTTTATTTTTGTGCACTTGGGTATTATTGTTAGCTGCCATTATAAACAGATTTTGAAAATTATGTTACTGCTGTGTTCAACTTGTTTAGACATAGAAGGGGATGAGATCCCTTCAACAACAGGGGGTTGGACAGTTACTTGAAGAGGTCCAGTCACATGACCTGGAATCTAGACTTTTTAGCCTGTCTGGTTTTGAAACAGTTTTAATGGGAGTCACTAGCTTGTATAGGAAAGCGGCTACCTGGAAGCTACCCCTGGGGCCTGCCTGCAAAGAGGAAATAAGAATCCACATTCTGCAAAACAGCAACAAAATATGTCTGTTCTCTGGCAGTTTTTCTTCAGCAGAAAAGGGGTGAAATCAGAAACGAAGTTTTCTCATTTTATCTACGAAAGTGCAAAAAGAGGAAATTATAAGAACATAGATTTCATCTGACTGCTACTCCACACGGCATTTCTAGTTGGTTAATTCCAGCTTTATGTTAGTAAAAAAACGGACTGCAGTTTCAACTGGAACCTTCGTCAGTTTGCAATTAAGTTACTTTTCTACTTGTTAAATGTCCTTACCCTTTCGATGTTTTTACTTTTCCTTGTATGTTTGTGAGCATTTATTGCAAAGTTAATCCCCTCCCGAATTTAAGAGCATGTGTTAATAAATCCTACTTCTATTTTAAACTTTAACAACAGTGTTGTTGCGCGCCTTTAAATGTCAAGCATTACAAACTGAGGGAGAGGCGAAATACATATTGAGGATTTTCCTTATTATTTTTAGAGAAGGGAAAAAATAAGCCACAATCTGCTTGAGAACAGGTTACTGAACATATAGAGACATGTGTCCTCAAAATTAACTGCATCTGTGTAACACCTGGAACTCGCTGCCCACGAGGATTGTGCAAGTGGAGACAATCAACGACTTCAAAAGGAAATTGGTGGGCATTTGTTGAAATGAAATTGCAGGACTATGGGGACCGAGTAAGGAAAAGGAACTGACCGCGTAGCTCAGTGGACAGCCGGCATAGATTCGTTGGGCCGAATGGACTCCTTCTGTGCCGTCAGTGACTCTAAGATTCTATTGTGTGTGTGTCACATTCTGCTGTCTAGAAAGATCCAGATACATAGAAGTTCAATCAAACTGTGAACTTAACGGCCACTGACAGTTCCGTCTTTACCCTGGTGTGAAGCTCCAGGTCATGTTACACAGATGACACAGCTCTATGACAACCTCCTATTGAATCAGAGTCAACTCATACACTGCTCCTGGGTTACGTGTAGGTAGTAAACGTGCTCTTGGAAAACCAGGGGTCTGTAGGGCATAGACCCCACCTCCTGCCTCATTACAGAGTTTCCCATCCCTGCAGCCTCTGCTTCATTTGTTGGTCATGTTACAGACCCAGAGACACTGTAACTACAGTCCCCAGACCACGTCCAGAATTGGGTCACCAAATCCTCCGTCCTTCCTGAATGTCTGCACCAGCTCACAACACAACCTCCAGCACCTCCACCAACGTTACAGTAGCAGAAGCAAGTAAAAAGCCCCTCACCTGTACGTTCGATGCCCGGTCCACTTAAATAGCACTGGAGGAGGTTCCTCGTGCTGATGAATGTCTGTTCAGCTGAGAGTGACTAACACAGGCTGTCAGTGGACAAGCACAGACTAAGTTTCAAAGATGTACGTCAAAGCTGCTGGAATGGCTTATTGATGTCACTTCAAACCCCTCGCCACACTCAAAGCAGATGCTTAATGAACTGAGTCTGGAGCCCTGTCCAGCATAAAGCACTGGAAGTGACCGGCAGCTCAACTCAAACCATTTAATGGATCCAAGCGTCCATGGCCTTGGGCCCGGTGACGCTGTGGAGCTGGAAATTATGGCCAGGATTAGATACAGTGAGAAAGACCATCCGGCCGTACCACCATATGAATTAGGAGCACAAGTAGGCCAATGTGCCGCCGAGTCTGTTGCACCAGCGGCGGCACAGTGGTGCAGTGGTTAGCACCGCAGTCTCACAGCGCCAGGGACCCGGGTTCGATTCTGGTTGCTGCCTGTGCGGAGTTTGCAAGTTCTCCTTGTGTCTGCGTGGGTTTCCTGCGGGTGCACCGGTTTTCTCCCACATGCCAAAGACTTGCAGGTTGATAGGTTAACTGCCCCTAGTATAAGTAGGTGGTAGGGAAATATATAGGGACAGGTGGGGATGTGGTAGGAATATGGGATTAGTGTAAGATTAGTATGAATGGGTGGTTGATGGTCGGCACAGACTTGGTGGGCCGAAGGGCCTGTTTCAGTGCTGTATCTCTAAAACCATTTAATAAGTTCATGGTTATTCTGTTTCTGTCTCGAATTCCACACTGCCATCTACCCCGATAATCTTTGATTCTATTGCCTAACAAGAATCTATCAATCTCGACCTTAAAAATATTCAGTGATCCCGCTCCCATCACCTTCTGAAGCAGAGAATTCCAAATTCGCACAACTCTCTGAGGGAAAAACAAAACCTGGTCGCCTCTGAGCTAAAAGGGCGACCACTAATTTTAAAAAGTACCTTTTCAAACTGTTACTTTTAAAGGGGAATTGCAGAAAAGACTTTCAGGCAAACGCTTTGCAGGGATATGGGAATGGAAAGTGGAATGGGACTAATTGGAGGGGTGAGGCCATGGAGGGATGCAAACACAAGAATGAGAATATTAAAGTTGAGGTCCTGACAGACCGGGAGCCAATGTAGATCAGTGAGCACAGGGGTGAAGGGTGACAAGGATTTGGTGTGAGATAGGATACAGGCAGCAGAGTTCTGGATGTGTTGGGGCTTATGAAGGTTTACAACTGGGAGGGATCGTAGGATAGAATTGGAACAGTTAAGTGTGGATTTAAGAAAGGCATAGATAAGGGTTTATGCAGCAGATGGGCTGAGGCAGAGCTGGAGACGGGTGACATTATAAAGATGATAATAGGCAGGCTTGGTGATTGGGAGAATATGGAGATGAACTCAACTGAAGTTTAAATAGAACACAGAGATTGCAAATTGTCTGGTTTAGCCTCAGACATTGGCCAGTAAGTGGTACATGGACATTGGACGGAATTGCTTCTGGAGGTTGATGACACTAGCTCAACTCTTCCCAAAATTAAAATTGCAAGATGATTATTTCAGTGAAACAGGTCTTGCAGATTTCATAGCCGGAAGTAGAGACCTACCAGGGACAGCAACAGCAGCAAAGTTGAGAGACTAAATTACAAGAACTCTGATATAAGGAGGGCAGAACGGTAATGCAGTTAAACATGCTTTATAGAATTAGTAGCTGAATAGCGAGACTTACCAGGGACACCAATAATAGCCAGGGTTGGATAGTAAATGTATTGAATAATCCTCAATGCGAGATACATCCGATAGTCTAATGAGTACCAATCGTAATTTGTAGAAAGAATGTCAAACTCCCAAATGAAACTCCTGTCCATTGTTGTAACATTCCCATCGACTGCTGTCAGATTCTGATCCATTGTTGTAACCTTGCAAACTACTGCTGTCAGATTATGATCTATTCTCTCCCTCTCTCTGGAGCTGCTAAACCCTAATGGTGCCGGGGGTGATCCTGCCGCTGACACTATGTGATAACACATTGAAAGGAGTCCCTGTATTAATAGAAGAGGGGAACCCTCCAGAGGCACAATTAGAGTCCATGGAGATTGGCATTAATTACAGGAACTGAACAAACAACTTCAGTTGATCACTTTCAATCCAACACTTTTTGTACCACAATAAACTAGACCATTTACCCGGTCTTGATGGCATGACTGAGGGTTGGTGAGGCAAGGGATGGTGCAAAGAGAAGAGGCACTGGCTAGAATCTTTCAATTCTCTTTGGAGTTGGGAGTGATGACAGAGGAGTGGAGTGTTGTAAATGTTAAACTCTGTTTACAAAATTGAGAGATGGGGTAAACACTGTACAGGCTAGTCATTCTGACGTCAGTCGGGAAGAAATTTTGGCAAATGATAGAAATGTAACAGTCTTTGAGCAAGTGAAATATGGGAAGAGGAAAGAAGAACATGAAGGAAGGTCTGTGATGGGACTTCGAGGAGAGAGATTAAATGGCAAACTGTTATATTTCCAACGTTTACCAGTTCTGATGAAGGGTCACGGAACTGAAACTTAAACTCTGTTTCTCTCTGCACAGATGCGGCCAGACCTGCTCAGTATTTCCAGCACATTCTGTTCTCATTAAGATATATGTATATATTAGATGAAAATAGACTGAACCAGATATCATGCAGAAAGAAATTGAAACTTTCCAGATATAAGTTGCCTAACTGTCACACTGGTGAAAACTGCACAGCACATTATTTACATTGATTCAATAATGTCCACATCTGCCTACGGATTCTGTTCAGAGCAATGTTGGCATTTTAACAATAATGTCTCCCTCTGTTCGTAAATATTGCACAGTTCAATGGTTGCATAAAAGCAGGAATATGCCCCTCTACTTGTGCGTACACATTTCAATATTTACAGTTTAAGTGATGATGAATGCTGAAGACCGCAAGGCGTAATTTGATGCATTAATATCTCCCTCCATTGATGACTACTGGTTTATACCTCTGTTGTGGAATTCCTCACAGTGCACAGTCACATATGCACAGTGATATCCTCATCATCTTTTGTACTGGGCAGTAATTGGTTATACTTACACCATAATGCCTGCATGCACCTGTAGATTCTAAAGCATAAACTGTGCCAATGGCTCCAACTGATGCAATATGTGCTTTCTCGACTTGGAACTGGACACTCATCCAGTACCTCCAAGCTTCTTCAAGATCAAGAAAAGAAATGCGCACAACACCCAGAGAGTGAAGCATAAACCAACTAGTCTCCCACTAACCGTAAGCTTATAGTTTTCACGAATTGATCTCCTTATGTACAAACTCAATTAGTTGATACAAAATGATCCAAGCCAAAACTCGAATCTATATATTAAATGACCTGTGACTCATCAGCTGAAGACCTCTCCAAAGATAACACATCGACAATGAAGTACGTAACCGTCGAAACTGATCTGATTTGAGATGGGCTCTCTTCTATCTGTCTTGGATGCGGATCTCTTTCAGGATGATTCCCAAGATTTGGATGCCTCACCACTCCCAGGTGCAGCAAGCGGTACAACCTCCCCATTATTTTCCATTGGTCCATCGTTTCTTTATTTCCACTTCTTCGGCCCTTCAGAAGATGGCGGGCCCGACCAATAACACCAATATGTACCGTCACCCCCTCAGTCTTCAGTGCGCACCAGCTCAGACATTAGCATCTTGCGTGGGAATGGGAGTGAGACGGAGGAGTCAGATCAGGGTAAAGTTTACATCACAGTCGCACAGTACCGACAGCAGTGGAAGGTACAACAGAGGACTGATGTAACTGGAAGGTAAGCCTGGGCCCAAGCATGAATGAAGAGAGCTGGGTAAACAGTTCATTTACCCAGTCCTTAACATAAGGGTATTGCAGTTACACCAGTAGATCATGGATGCATGAACTACCAGCCAAGGAACACTGATTCATGGCACAGGTTATGAAGGCAGCCATCTGTGCGTTTATAGTGCAAGGATTGAGTTTTCTGTGATCTACTATCGAGCATGCATATACTTAATATATACTTAATATACGTAATGAATACTTAATATCAATGTTCATTCAGGAAGTGGAACCTGACAAAATATCTGCAGAAGCAGGGAGAGTAGAGGCAATGGATAAGATAATCATTGAGAGGGAGAGGTACTGGAAAGGTTGGCTAAGCTTAGGTTCGATAAGACACCTGGTCTAGATGATGAGATTCCCAGGCTGGTATTGGAAATGGGGATGGTTGTAATGGAAGGGATTGCTATAATCTTCAATTATTCCCTGCAAATGGGGAAGGGGGAGGTGCCAGATGATTAAAGAGTGGCAAATATAAAGACAGCCATCACAACTACAGGCCAGGTAACTTAACATCAGTGATGGGTAAGGTTTTACAAACAATATCAGGGGGGAAGATCTACAAACACTTGGAGAGGTTCTAATTAATTAAGGATAGCTAACAGAAATTGGTAAAATGCAGATTTTACTTGGCTAATTGAATTACTTTTTTTGATTAAAAAACGGAGAACGTTGATGAAGGAAATGTGGTTGCTGTTGTTTATATGGATTTGAAGAAAACGTTTGCGTTTGATAATGCACCACATAAAGGTTGGTGAACAAAATTGAGGTTCACGGAATAGGAGGGTCAGTGTTCAATTGGACCAAACATTGGCGTCAGGAAAGAAAACACCGACCTCATAGTAAATGATTGTTTTTCAGACTGGAGAGTGGTCGACAGTGATGTTCCCCAAGAGTCAGTGGGGAGCAATATTTTCCTGTTTTGATATATATATATTATTCGGATCTTAGAATACAGAGTAGAATCTCAGAATCTGCCTACGGCACCAAACTTGAAGAGATGGTAAATCGTGAGGATGATATGAACCGCATGCAGCAGGACATAGATAGGCTAGCAGAATGGGCAGACAGGTGACAGATGGAATTCAAGACTGACAAGTGTTAGTTGATGCATTTTGGCAGAAGGAATAGGGAGAGTCAATATATACTTAATGACACAGTTCTAAAGAGTGACCTGTGGGTTCATGTGCATCGATCTTTGAAAGTAGCAGAACATATTGAGAGAGTTGTCAGTTAAGCATATGGGATGTCAGGCTTCCTGAACAGAGGCATTGAGTAAAAAAGCAGGGATGTTATGCTGAAACTTTAGAAAGCTCTTTTTAGGCTCCAACTGGAACATTGTGTCCAATTCTGGTCAGTACACCTCAGGAAGGATGTGACAGTTTTTGAGAGGATGCAGAGGAGATTTACCATTTTGGTTCCAGGGATGGAGGATGTTAGTTATAAGGTCAGGTTGGAAAAGGTGGGCTGTTCTCCTTCGAAAAACGAAATTGAGGGGAGACTATTCGAAATGTATAAGGTTATGACAGGCTTAGATAAGTTAAAAAAGGAAAAACTGTCCCCAACAACTAATGGTACAAGGACGAGGGGACACAGATCGAAGGTTTTGGGCAAGAGATACAGGCCAAATATGAATAGGACGTTTTTTTACGCAGTGGGTGGTAATGATCTGGATCCTGCTGGGGCCACTGCTGTTTGTCATTTTTATAAATGACCTGGATGAGGGTGTAGAAGGGTGGGTTAGTAAATTTGCGCATGACACGAAGGTCGGCGGAGTGGTGGATAGTGTCGAAGGGTGTTGTAGGGTACAGAGGGACATAGACAGGCTGCAGAGCTGGGCTGAGAGATGGCAAATGGAGTTTAATGCGGGGACGTGTGAGGTGATTCACTTTGGAAGGAGTAACAGGAATGCAGAGTACTGGGCTAATGGGAAGATTCTTGGTAGTGTAGATGAGCTGAGAGATCTTGGTGTCCAGGTACATAAATCCCTGAAAGTTGCTACCCAGGTTAATAGGGCTGTTAAGAAGGCATATGGTGTGTTAGCTTTTATTGGTAGGGGGATCGAGTTTCGGAGCCACGAGGTCATGATGCAGCTGTACAAAACTCTGGTGAGGCCGCACCTTGAGTATTGCGTGCAGTTCTGGTCACCGCATTATAGGAAGGATGTGGAAGCTTTGGAAAGGGTGCAGAGGAGATTTACTAGGATGTTGCCTGGTATGGAAGGAAGGTCTTACGAGGAAAGGCTGAGGGACTTGGGGTTGTTTTCGTTAGAGAGAAGGAGGAGGAGAGGTGACTTAATAGAGACATACAAGACAATCAGAGGGTTAGATAGGATGGATAGTGAGAGCCTTTTTCCTCGGATGATGATGGCAAACACGAGGGGACATAGCTTTAAGTTGAGGGGTGAAAGATATAGGACAGATGTCAGAGGTAGTTTCTTTACACAGAGAGTAGTAGGGGCGTGGAACGCCCTGCTTGCAACAGTAGTTGACTCGCCAATTTTAAGGGCATTTAAGTGGTCATTGGATAGACATATGGATGAAAATGGAATAGTGTAGGTCAGATGGTCGGCGCAACATCGAGGGCCAAAGGGCCTGCACTGCGCTGTCATGTTCTAATGTTCTAATCCTGCTTCCCACAAGGGTGGTGGAAGCAAAGGCAATCAATGACTTTAAATTGAAATTGTACAGCAACGTACAGGAAATAAACTTGCAAGGCTATGGGGATTGAGTGCGAGGAGTGGGAATGACTGGATAGCTCCTGCAGAAGCAACATGGATGCGATGAGCCGATAGACCATCTTTAAACTGCTTCACTCTCTGTGCTACTTTTAATACACTCCTTAAAACCTCCCTCTTTCATCATGCTTTTGGTCATTAGCTCTAATATCTCCTTTGGTCATTTGATCTAAATATCCCCTGTCTTAATGCCACATTTTCGTTGGTGCCGTGGCGCAGTGGTTAGCACCGCAGCCTCACAGCTCCAGCGACCAGGGTTCAATTCTGGGTACTGCCTGTGCGGAGTTTGCACGTTCTCCCTGTGTCTGCGTGGATTTCGCAGGGTGCTCCGGTTTCCTCCCACAGCCAAAGACTTGCAGGCTGATAGTTAAATTAGCCATTATAAATTGCTCCTAGTATAGGTAGGTGGTAGGGTAATTGAGGGAAGGTGGGGATGTGGTGGGAATATGGGATTAATGTAGGATTACCATAAAAGGGTGGTCGATGTTCGGCACAGACTCGGTGGGCTGAAGGACCTGTTTCAGTGCTGTACCTCTAAATAAATAAAATAAAAATAAAAATGCTCCTGTGAAGTGCCTGGGGACATTTTACTATCTTAAAACTACTGTATAAATAAAAGCCAGTGTACTGTGCAATGGTTGCTCCGGACTTGTCTTCTGATGACGCCTGTAATTCCAATGAATTCCAATTTGACAGGTGTTAGTTTTTCCCCACTGCCTTGCCCAAGTAAATGTTCTTCATATGGGATCCTTAGAAATGCGTGGTTGCAGGCTGTTCAACTACGTATGGATTTACTGCTCATTTTGCATCTGAAACCCACACATGACCACCTACTGTGCTGCAAGGCTTGTATCACATGATCTGTTTCGCCAGTGTCGAAGATGTGTAAACTGCAAGCTGTTGGTTGTGGGATCAATATGAGGGTATCGCATTTGGGTTGGTGTCTACACCGTGACAGGCATATCACCAGTACCCAGCGACCCCAAGTCGGGCATCCACTTCTCCACTTAGAGTACTGCACATGTGCTGAGGGTAGAGAGACGTTGGGGTGGGTTCGGAGCGATGGTTGTGTGGTGGCTGCTGATGCAACTTACTTTGCTTTTAAAAGCCAGGAGCCTGCTTCTTTGTGAGTCAATTGGCTCACAACCGGAGGCCTGGACAGCTTATATCTCTCAGTGCAGTGGCCTTCTGTTCTAGCCTGCTGAGCTTGGGCAGCATCGCAGGGAGTCCAAACTCTGACCCTCTTGGCATCATTTGCTTTGAAAAGTATAGAACGAGGTTCAACTCCACTGTGTGAGCAAACTGTTCACCTCCAGAGTTGGTGTAACTGAACCAATCCAGTAGCTCCTATCAGAATTAGATCCCAACTCTTGGCCATCATATTTGCTAGAGAGACAATGGTCGTATGCTGCAGCTGGTTTCTGTTCCAGATTCCGGACTGCATTCTGCCATGTTTTCCACTGGTGCCCATTTAGAAAAACAAACTATTATGAGGGATTGGGGATTAAATCTACCAAGTATTTTCAAACCCAAAGCAGCATATACAAGGTCAACCATATGGAGACCACCGTATGTGCATTCAATGACGACCAGGCCAATGTGACCGATAAGGCAGCATATTTGGCGCTGGACCTGACCTCCAATAGGATGGCAAATGGAGTTTAATGCGGAAAAGGGTGAGGTGATTCACTTTGGAAGGAGTAACAGGAATGCAGAGCACTGGGCTAATGTGAAGATTATTGGTAGTGTAGATGTGCAGAGAGATCTTGGTGTCCAGGTACATAAATCCCTGAAAGTTGCCACCCAGGTTAATAGGGCTGTTAAGAAGGCATATGGTGTGTTAGCTTTCATTAGTAGGGGGATCGAGCTTCGGAGCCACGAGGTCATGCTGCAGCTGTACAAAACTCTGGTGAGGCCGCACCTGGAGTATTGCGTGCAGTTCTGGTCACCGCATTATAGGAAGGAAGTGGAAGCTTTGGAAAGCGTGCAGTGGAGATTTACTAGGATGTTGCCTGGTATGGAGGGAAGGCCTGACGAGGAAAGGCTGAGGGACTGAGGTTGTTATCGTTAGAGAGAAGGAGGAGGAGAGGTGACTTAATAGAGACATATAAGATAATCAGCGGGTTAGATAGGGTGGATAGTGAGAGTCTTTTTCCACGGATGGTGATGACAAACACGAGGGGACATAGCTTTAAGTTGAGGGGTGATAGATATAGGACAGATGTCAGAGGTAGTTTCTTTACTCAGAGAGTAGTAGGGGCGTGGAACGCCCTGCCTGCAACAGTAGTAGACTCGCCAACTTTAAGGGAATTTAAGTGGTCATTCGATAGACATATGGATGAAAATGGAATTGTGTAAGTCAGATGGTTTCACAGGTCGGCGCAATATCGAGGGCCGAAGGGCCTGTACTGCGCTGTAATGTTCTATGTTCTGCGTTCTATCTCGAAAACTGGGCCTGAATCCTCCAGTAAGGCATAGGGGATGTGAGATATGGGGAATATGTGACATCAAGAAACGTAAGACATGTGAGGTGTGAAATAAGGGGGATGTGCGATAAGAAGGAAGTGAGTTCAGGGGTTGTGAGATATGGGGGATGTGTGATAAGGGGATGTGAGATAAGGGGGATGTGTGATTAAGGGGAAGTGAGATAAGGGAGATGTGTGATAAGGGGGCTGTGTGATAAGGGGATGTGAGATAAGGGGGATGTGTCATAAGGGGAAGTGAGATATTGGGGATGTGTGATAAGGGGGCTGTGTGATAAGGGAGATGTTAGATAATGGGGATGTGTGATTCGGGGGTTGTGTGTTAAGGGGGTTGTGAGATAAGGGGGATGTCTGAT
Source organism: Heterodontus francisci (assembly GCF_036365525.1). Taxonomy (NCBI): domain Eukaryota; kingdom Metazoa; phylum Chordata; class Chondrichthyes; order Heterodontiformes; family Heterodontidae; genus Heterodontus; species Heterodontus francisci. Next base: position 74,724,994 of record NC_090391.1, read on the forward strand.
CGGGGAAAGTGTGATAAGGTGGAAGTGAGATAAGGGGGATGTGTGATCAGGGGGAAGTGAGATAAGGGAGATGTGTGATAAGGGGGCTGTGTGATAAGGGGATGTGTGATAAGGGGGATGTGTCTTAAGGGGAAGTGAGATATTGGGGATGTGTGATAAGGGGGCTGTGTGATAAGGGAGATGTGAGATAATGGGGATGTGTGATTCGGGGGTTGTGTGTTAAGGGGTTGTGAGATAAGGGGGATGTCTGATCGGGGAAGTGTGATAAGGTGGAAGTGAGATAAGGGGGATGTGTGGAAAGCGGGTTGTGTGATCAGGGCGATGTGAGATAAGGGGAATGTGTGACAAAGGGGTTGCGTGATAAGGGGATGGGAGATAAGGGGATGTGTGTAAGGGGGATGTGTGTAAGGGGGATGTGTGGGATAAGGGGGATGTGTGATAAGGGGGATGTGTGATAAGGGGGTTGTGTGATAAGGGAGATGTGAGATGGGGGGTGTAATAAGGGGGAAGTGAGATAATGGGGATGTGTGATCCGGGGGTTGTGTGATCAGGGGGATGTGAGATAGTGGGGGTGTCTGATCGGGAGAAGTGTGATAAGGTGGAAGTGAGATAAGGGGGATGTGTGATAAGCGGGTTGTGTGATAAGGGGGATGTGAGATAAGGGGAATGTGTGACAAAGGGGTTGTGTGATAAGGGATATGTGAGATAAGGGGTATGTGTGGTAAGGGGGATGTGTGATAAGGGGTATGTGAGATAAGGGGAATTTGGGATAAGGGGGATGTGTGATAAGGGGCATGTGAGATAAGGGGGATGTGTGATAAGGGGTATGTGAGATAAGGGGAATTTGGGATAAGGGGGATGTGTGATAAGGGGCATGTGAGATAAGGGGGATGTGTGATAAGGGGGTTGTGTGCAAAGGGGGATGTGAGATCAGGGAATGTATAATAAGGTGGATGTCAGATGAGGGGGTTGTAAGGTAAGGGGATCTGAAACGTGAGGTAAGACCATCACAAGCAGTTTCAGTCTTCCAATATGCACAAACTGTATGAACTTGAACTCCTTAATCCTCAAATTGAAGTTCGTAATTAGCACTTTCTCTTGCTGGAGACTGACAGAGTAGGTAGACCCGATAACCCAGTACCTGGTGTAGGTTGCTGTGAACAATGAATCAGATTAACCATCTCCAAATGTCTGTTGTCAACTACTTGTATTTATTTAACGCTTTTATATCGAAAAAATGTATCAACATGTTTCACTGAGGTAGAATAAAATGGCTGTCTAATCAAAGGAGATCGTAGATGGGGTCAGGAAAGTTTGCAATTGTGGTTAGAATTAGAATTAGAATTAGAATATTACAGCGCAGTACAGGCCCTTCGGCCCTCGATGTTGCGCCGATCATCTGACCTACACTATTCCATTTACATCCATATGTCTATCCAATGACCACTTAAATGCCCTTAAAGTTGGCGAGTCTACTACTGTTGCAGGCAGGGCGTTCCACGCCCCTACTACTCTCTGCGTAAAGAAACTACCTCTGACATCTGTCCTATATCTTTCACCCCTCAACTTAAAGCTATGTCCCCTCGTGTTTGCCATCCTCATCCGAGGAAAAAGACTCTCACTATCCACCCTATCTAACCCTCTGATTATCTTGTATGTCTCTATTAAGTCACCTCTCCTCCTCCTTCTCTCTAACGAAAACAACCCCAAGTCCCTCAGCCTTTCCTCGTAAGACCTTCCTTCCATACCAGGCAACATCCTAGTAAATCTCCTCTGCACCCTTTCCAAAGCTTCGACATCCTTCCTATAATGCGGTGACCAGAACTGCACGCAATACTCCAGGTGCGGCCTCACCAGAGTTTTGTACAGCTGCATCATGACCCCGTGGCTCCGAAACTCGATCCCCCTACTAATAAAGGCTAACACACCATATGCCTTCTTAACAGCCCTATTAACCTGGGTAGCAACTTTCAGGGATTTATGTACCTGGATACCAAGATCTCTCTGCTCATCTACACTACCAAGAATCTTCCCATTAGCCCAGTACTCTGCATTGCTGTTACTCCTTCCAAAGTGAATCACCTCACACTTCTCCGCATTAAACTCCATTTGCCATCTCTCAGCCCAGCTCTGCAGCCTATCTATGTCCCTCTGTACCCTACAACACCCTTCGACACTATCCACAACTCCACCGACCTTCGTGTCATCCGCAAATTTACTAACCCACCCTTCTACACCCTCATCCAGGTCGTTTATAAAAATGACAAACAGCAGTGGCCCCAAAACAGAACCTTGCGGTACACCACTAGTAACTAAACTCCAGGATGAACATTTGCCATCAACCACCACCCTCTGTCTTCTTTCAGCTAGCCAATTTCTGATCCAAAGCTCTAAATCACCTTCAACCCCATACTTCCGTATTTTCTGCAATAGCCTACCGTGGGGAACCTTATCAAATGCCTTACTGAAATCCATATACACCACATCCACGGCTTTACCCTCATCCACCTGTTTGGTCACCTTCTCGAAAAACTCAATAAGGTTTGTGAGGCACGACCTACCATTCACAAACCATTACAAGAGTATTTATATATGTGGGTAGAGAGGTGGTGGGTTTAGGGAGGTTGGCAGCTAAGTGAAAGCAAAGTCGACAATGACCGACAATATAAATTAACAGTTCAGCAACATTATAACACTATTGGTACACTCAGATAGACACATGACACAGACTATCAGGTATGAGTGAACTTCCATCTTATCAGAGAGAACATTCCAGATATGTTGCTTGAATACAATGAGGGGGTCAGACTAAATCTACTCCTGTAACTTAATCCTGCAAGGGCCAAGTTTCTGACAACTTGGCTTTGTTCGATAATTCATCTACACCTAGTGTGGATTGCAAAATCTTTCCAACCTGTTTATCTGCGAAAGATTAAATTCAGCTACAAGCTCTCATGTCCCTGTTGCACGGTGGGGGACAGAATGGTGCAGTAACAGGACTTTCTCTTGGAGTCATCTACGGGTACACTTATCAGAGTGACAGCGGGAGATATCTCCGTAACGAGGGAGCCCAGGAATTTGACCCAGCGACATGAAGGACGGCGATACAATTCCAAGTCAGGATGGTTTAGATTAGAGATACAGCACTGAAACAGGCCCTTCGGCCCACCGAGTCTGTGCCGACCATCAGCCACCCATTTTTGCTAATCCTACACTAATTCCATATTCCTACCAAATCCCCACATGTCCCTATATTTCCCTGCCACCTACCTATACTAGTGACAATTTATAATGGCCAATTTACCTATCAACCTGCAAGTCTTTTGGCATGTGGGAGGAAACCGGAGCACCCGGAGAAAACCCACGCAAACACAAGGAGAACTTGCAAACTCCACACAGGCAGTCCCCAGAATCGAACCCGGGTCCCTGGAGCTGTGAGGCTGCGGTGCTAACCACTGCGCCACTGTGTGACTAGACAGGGATATTGCAGGTGGTGGTGTTCCCATGTATTTGCTGCCCTTGTCCTTCCAGTTGGTAGAGGTCACCGGTTTGGAAGGTGCTGTTTAAGGAGCCTTGGTGCATTGCTGCAGTGCATCATGCAGATGGTACACACTGCTGCCACTGTGTGTCGGTGGTGGAGGGAGTGAATGTTTGTAGATGGTGTGCCAATCAAGCTGGCTGCTTTGTCCAGGAGGTGAGTTACTTGCCTCAGAATTCCAAGCCTCTGACCTACTCTTGCAGCCACGGTATTTATATGGCTACTCCAGTTCAGTTTCCGGTTCATGGTAGCCCCTAGGATGTTGATAGTGTATGATTCAGCGATGGTAATGCCATTGAAAGTCAATGGGAGATGGTTAGATTCTCTCTTGTTGGAGATGGTCATTGCCTGACAGCTGTATGGCCAAAATTTTACTTGCCACTTATCAGCCCAAGCCTGGATATTGTCCAGGTCTTGCTGCATTTCTACACGGACTGCTTCAGTATTTGAGGAGTCACGAATGGTGCTGAACATGCTGCAACCTGATGATTGAAGGAAGGTCATTGATGAAGGAGCTGAAGATGGTTGAGCCTCGGACACTACCCTTTGCTCCATCACCTTCTGGTCAGCTATTCTGTGAGCTTGTCCTATCAACACTTTCTCTTTTGTTATCTCTTGCCCGCCAACGCTTCACTTGCTTAAAATTTTTCACATTTCTTATATCTGCCAGTTCTGAAGAAGGGTCACTAACTGAAACGTTAACTCTGCTTCTCTCCCCACAGGTGCTGCAAGACCTGCTATTTCCCGCGATTCTTTTCTTTATATCAGATTTCCAGCATCCCCAGTACTTTGCATATATTACGTAAAGCTACAGTTAATTGTTAAATAGAGGTCCACAACCAATACACCGAGTAAAATTCGACTGTTGTTTCTTTCTTCAATAAAGGCCCACAACCAATAGGGGATAAATCCACATTTTATGTTAAATAGAGGTCTACAACCAAGAAACAGGGGATAAATCTATATTCAATTTTCGAATTGACGTCCAGAACCAATATGCATGCAGACAAATCTACATTTAATTGTTAAATAGAGGTCCACAACTAATACACAGGGCGATAAACCTGCAGTTAATTATATGTCTCTGTCTCGCTGCAGCAACTGACCACCCCACCCTCCTCACCATCGCACAGTGGTGCAGTGGTTAGCACCGCAGCCTCACAGCTCCATGGACCCGGGTTCGATTCCGGGTACTGCCTGTGTGGAGTTTGCAAGTTCTCCCTGTGTCTGCGCGGGTTTTATCCGGGTGCTCCGGTTTCCTCCCACATGCCAAAAGACTTGCAGGTTGATCGGTAAATTGGCCATGATAAATTGCCCCTAGGATAGGTTCTTTTTTCTTTTGGGCCTCCGTATCTCGAGAGACAATGGATACGCGCCTGGAGGTGGTCAGTGGTTTGTGAAGCAGCGCCTGGAGTGGCTATAAAGGCCAATTCTGGAGTGACAGGCTCTAGAATTAGGATAGGTAGGTGGTAGGGAAATATAGGGACTGGTGGGGATGTGGTAGGAATATAGGATTAGTATAAATGGGTGGTCGATGGTGGGCACAGACTCGGTGGGCCGAAGGGCCTGTTTCAGTGCTGTATCTCGAAAAAAAAATGCTGGTGTCCCTGTCTTACTGCAGTTACTGACCCCTCACCATCTCCATTGGGGCGGCACTGTGGCGCAGTGGTTAGCACCGCAGCCTCACAGCTCCAGCGACCCGGGTTCAATTCTGGGTACTGCCTGTGTGGAGTTTGCAAGTTCTCTCTGTGTCTGCGTGGGTTTCCTCCGGGTGCTCCGGTTTCCTCCCACATGCCAAAGACTTGCAGATTGATAGGTTAATTGGCCATTAGCAATTGCCCTTAGTATAGGTAGATGGTAGGGAAATATAGGGACATGTGGGGATTTGGTAGGAGTATCGAATTAGTGTAGGATTAGTAAAAATGGATGGTTGATGGTCGGCACAGACTCGGTGGGCCGAAGGGCCTGTTTCAGTGCTGTATCTCTAAACTAAACTCCATCGGCTGTTCTCCCTGTCCACTTCAGTTACTGACCCCACCCTCATCATCGCCATTTAATGGTGTACCTGTCTCACGACAGTTGCTGCCCCCTCTCACCATCTTCATCTGTTGGTGTCCCTGTCTCACTGCAGTTACTGGCCCCTCTCACCAGCTCCATCTGCTGGTGTCCCTGTCTCACTGCAGTTGCTGTCCCCCCTCTCACTATCTCCATCAGCTGGTGTCCCTGTGTCACTGCAGTTACTGACCCCCTTCACCATCTCCATCTACTGGTATCACTGTCTCACTGCAGCTACTGAACCCCTCTCACCATCTCCATCTTCTGGTGTCCCTGACACACTGCAGTTACTATCTCCCTCTCAACACGTCTCAAACGCTGTGATTTGCAGCTTTGTCCGCCAGCTGCCTTTGTTGACAACGCAACCAGTGTGCACTGGCATATGCTCAAATGCAGCCTGTTCCGCTTAAACGTCATGGTCTGTCACGTTCAGGCAGCTGCCAGGACTAAAGATGGCGCTGCTCAAATAATCACAAAGGCGGGCGGGGGGAGGGTGGTGGAGCAGGACGTGGGGGCGCAGAATGGGATTTCGTTCCAATGGTGAAACCCTTCAGCTCTTTCTATGATTTCACTAATTTAACAATGAGATTGAGAGGGTATTTCACCGCCTTCTTCAGCTCCTGTCTGAATTTACTCTGGGTCACAGTGTAAATACATGTGTTGGTGCAGGAACTGAGAAGCTGCAGCATCTTTGATGTGTGATCTGTGATAAAAAGAGGGTCAGTGCCGGAGGAATAATACTGAATATCTGTAATTCGCCTATAAATGTTAAACACAACCCAGGTCATCCATAACAGTATAAAACTGCCGGATATACTGAAGAGTAAAATAATTGATTTCCTGCGATTCTCCATCTCTATGTCCCTGTGATTCTCTCCATTGCTGTGTCGCCGGAATCCCCTGCGGACTTTACTAGAGAATAAAATCCGTCTGACAGTCAGAACATTAAGCAGCAACATCAGAAAAACCGGGACACAAGGGGTTAAAATGCGGTCAAACAATTGAAATGCCTCCCATATGGGGGAAGTAAGGAAGCTCAGTTTATAAACACAACCCATGTGAACATTATCAATAATGTAATATTGCTCCAGTGCAAAGTACCAGGGGACAGACTCTAAAAGGCCCAGCACACTCACTGTTCCTACAACCACAGCCGCCGTTTTCTCGCTGCAATATTTTGTTTTCAGCTTCTCACAACAAATGGCCACAAATCGATCAAAGGTGAAAGTGACTGTGAGCCAGACAGAAACATCTGTGGATGCAGAGAGCAGAACGATAATGAGAGAACACACAGGAGTAATTCTCAGGAATGAATATGGGAAATAAAGTAAAGCAATCCATCTCAATATTGGATCAGTGATAACGACCAGGAGATCAGACACTGCCATTCCCACCAGGTAGACAGTGATACATTTGGAGAGACCGCACTTTCCTCGATACAGGATCACAATCGCCACCAAGTTAACTGGAAGAGAGAGAAAAGGAAGCAGGGTAATTACTGATCAGACCTGGAGAAAACATTATAACCTTTATTGGCATCATAGACACTAAGTTAAACATCCACTCCTATCAAGTGAAATATGTCCTGTAATGCCAACCGATCATTTGTAACTATTGATATGTGATTAAAACAAAGTTAACAGAATATCAGTCCTTTTAGAACTAACTTATAAATTCAAAGAGAATTGTGGGTTTTATCTTAGGCATGGTTGTTCAGAGTAAAGCAGTGTGTCTGAAAGGAGATAACATTTTCACTGTCCTACTGTGATCTGTCAGTTCAAGTTACAGCTGCAGAATTTAAATGTTGGGCAATGAAGCACAGATTTACCTTGAAATTTGATGTGAAAGAAATGAAAATTCACAAAGCTTTCAAAAGTGCACCTTCAAGGATTTTACCCTGGCAGTGGTGTGTGAGGCCATGCAACCCACTGAATGAGGACTACACAGAGGGAAAAAAACATGTAAATGGGATTTTTATGAGCTCTTTCATTTTTTAATTCTTTGCAGACTGCAGCAGCATTTTGCAGTTTGACAGGATCTGGGCTGAAATTTCCAGCTTTGTTGCTGCATCGAGCAGTGAAAACTGATTCATTGACCTGGGCAGTGCTTTGTCAAGAGAAATGTTATTAATAATGAATTGGGAAATTGATGCAGAAAGTGAATAACGTCAGCACGGGATCTACTGGAAATACTGCAGTGCCTGTGGGGAAATGAGAAGGAGTTTTACAGAGATGGCATCCAATGCATTAATTGAGAATTTCTCTCCAGACTGTTGTTTGGGAAGGTTTGGGGAGAGCGGGATGTGTAGCTGGTTTTTTGCTCAGGGTTCGGAGATCCGACAGAGACTGTTACCTAATGGGAAAAGACTGAAAAATGCAGAGCTGAGTTTGAGTATCAGCCATGATCTAGAATGGCGGAGCAGGCTCGTCGGTTGAATGGCCTCCTCCTGCTCCTAAGTTCCTGTATTCCTATCAGGTTGGACGAGGAAGCTGGAGGTTTAGACAGTGAGTCAGATTGGGAGGGAGAGAAGGAAAAGGAAAAGGAGGGGAAACTGGAGGAGATGGTTTGGAAAAGTGGATAAACTGAAGCAATGGATGAGGAGACTGAGGAATAAATACTGTGAGAGGAGAGGCTGAGATTCACAGAGAGAGACTGCAGCAGAGTGTTCGAGGAAATCTAATCTATCGATCCCAGTAATACAACTCAATTCATGCATTCAAACAATAATCCCTGTGGTTATTGGTGTTGGAGAACAGTTTATTGTTTATAGAATATCGTCAATATATTTAGTTTGTACAGGCAATTAAATATAAATTTAAATATATTTCTGACAGTAGCCGCGCTCTTTATTGAATTTAGCAGTCACAGAGATTTTAAAGTGCAGTATTTAAATAATGAGTTACCATCAGTGAAGAACTGATACTAATCTGTTTATTCAATCACTAAGTAAGGAATAGGGAATTTCTAAAAAACAAAATGAGGACCTGACAGAAATCAACACAGAGGATCAAGTCCAACAGGAAAATGAACACAATCTGACAACAGACAACTTCAGCACCCAGTTTCTCTCTTTAATTGTTCTGGACATTCCAGCGCTTTATGACAGTGAATTATTCACACTGCTGCTTCTTTCTATTTCTCTTTACTTCTGCTTATCTCTTTCTCTCGGTTTCATAATCGCTGCTTCTTTTCTCCTTCCCTATCTCTCTGGAGTACTCACACCCTGCAAACTGTTACTTAATGCTACTTTTCACACATGATTCATTCCTAACATTCTGCGGCTGTGTTCTGATCACCTGTCCCAGGTTCAATGATTCTATTCTCAGAGTCAGTTTATTCAATGGTGAAACCTCTGTGAACATCCAATTCTCCACCTGTTCACGTGCACTCTTCACTTCATGTACGATACGTGGAATAAACAGGATCGAAAGCTTCTTCAAGACAAACCTCACAATCATTGAAATTGCTTCTTCTGGAATTATAAAGTAATCCGTTAGAATGTGGGATTGTTTAATTAATAAAACACCAACATCAGCGCTGCAGCTGATAAATGGAAAGACTTTTGATTCCAACTGATAGAGTTCAAACCAATGAAACATCATATCAATACTTTCCATTTTAGAATGTAGTCCAGTCAGAGTGAAGGGTCCATAGTGAAGCTGAGAAGGAGATGTGAAAGTATCAGCAACAAACCCAGTTCATCAGCTGACCTCTGAAGCAGTGTCAGACACTCACAGAGTGAAATAATATTTGATAACAGTGATAACCAATAAGTACATTGAAATCCCAGTTAAACTGAGCCATGTTATTGGGGAGGGAGGACATTGTGCTGTCCCCTTGTAACACTGAGACCGTGAGATGTCTCATCATCAATCTCTGAAAAAAGGTCATAAATATATTACAGGACCGGTTAGATCCACATCATGAAACTGTTAAAAGCTCCTTTTGGCCTGATTCTTGATCCCAATCGAGACATCTCATTCAAATACATTCAAAACACAGAATAATCCAGTAGCAATGTCACGGTTACTTTAAACAATACCATTAAAGAAATAATACAACTCCAGCATGACTGAAAGAGTACACAATGACGAGATTCCATCAGTAAATTTCTGGGAAGAACAGGTAATACACACAGTGATAAATAATACCGAGTACAGTCGCACAGTTAATATCGATTTACACCATTAACAGCTGAGATACTGGCTTACCAGGAACTCCAATTGCTGCAAGTACGGGATAATAACTGCGTTCTATATGATACATCAGTGGATATCCCATTTCTGTGAGAAGAAGAGAATTCTGTTAAGCTGGATTCCACATCTCCACCAGGCACTCTGAGCTGATCCATTCCAATGGATCCTGATTTATACAGGGGATAAGTCTCCAATGACACTCTTATACCCATGATCATTGCTATTAGTTACACTCACCTGAACAAACGCATTACATCAGCAGCTTTGACTCTTATGTACATAATGTGGTGGATAAAACACAATCATTTCAATGTCAATGACATTTTCTTCGTAAGACCTCTCTCGGAAATCAACCTGAAATCTGTACTCATACTGGACGGATTTTGCAATTATGAGTGGCGTCATTTACATTTTCCATATTATTGTATTGACCTTGTTCATTCCTGGCATTTCTATTATAAATGTAACTGATCTGTATGCAGTGGACGGTGAATCTGGGGTCAAAAACAATCACATTTCACTCTTTTCCTGCCTTTTCCCAGTTAAAATGTGAACTTTGGGTCTCTGAATCGGGACCATGATGAGGGTTACAGTGAAAAAACTACTGAGAGTGATATTAAGGGACAGACACTGTACACATCCATTTGGGAGGCAGTCGCATAGTGATAACATCACTGGGCAAGTAATTCAGCGGCCCAACCTGATAGCCAGAGGACAGGGGTTTAAATCCCACCATAGCCGCTGTATATATCTGAAAGAACTGAAATAAAGACAGAGAGAGAGAGAGGGACAGAGAGAGAGAGGCAGAGCGATATAGAGACGGGGTGGGGGAGAGACTGAACGACAGAGAGATAGGGCGAGAGAGAGTTAGAGAGAGGGAGGGGGAGAGAGAGAGTGGGAGGGAGGGAGCCAAGTGAGGGGGTAGGGTGGGAGAGACAGGAAGAGAGAGTGGGAAGGAGGGGGTGGGAGAGAGTGGGGGTGTGGGAGAGAGAGAGAAGGAGAGAGAGAATTAAAGAGAGGGTGCGAGGGATATAGGGTTAGTGGGGGAGAGAGAGAGTGGCAAAGAAACGCGGAGAGAGAGAGGGAGAGGGGCCACCTGGGCCCCAAATTCAACTCAATTTATCCCTCTCTCCTGATGTTTCTCTCTCCATACATATCTCTAATGTGTTTGTGCACACACCAGTAAAGGATTAAATCAAATTAATATATCTTACATTCTCCCTTTCAGTCCACCCCAACAATCTCTCTCTCTCCAACCTTGTCCCTCTCTACAGCCCTCTCTCTGCCTGCATATCTAACCCTTCTCCCTCTGTCTCCCTCTTAGTGTCAGAGTTGCAGGAGGGAGAGATCGAGAGAGAGACACAACGAACAACCTCAGCTTCTCCAATCTATCGTTGTAACTGAAGACCCTCATCCCTGGAACCAGGCTTGTGAATCTTTTCTGCACCCTCTATCATGCCTCCAAATCGTTACTCAAGTGCGTTGTGCAGAATCGGATACAATACTCCAGTTGATTCCAAATCAGTGTTTTGAACAGGTCTGTCATAATGTCCATTCTTTTGTACTCTGTGTCTCTATTTATAAAGCCCGGGACTCCTTATGCCTTTTAACCACTTTCTCAACCTGCCCTGCCGTTTTCAGTGATGTGTGTCCAAATGCCCCTCAGATCTGTCTGTTCCTGCACCTCCTTTATTTTATGTCGTCTCTCCTCCTTTTTCCGACCCGTGAAGGCGGGTGATGCCGGCATGGTTCTTAATGAACACATTGAGAGAATGTCTTCACAAAAGAGGGTCGACGCAGACATTGTTGTCAATGAGGAGGGGTTTGAAATATTGAGTGGGATAAACAGTGAGAGTGGAAATATTCAGGGGTTTAGCATCTTTGACAGATGATAATGCAGATGTGTCAAGTGGTGCAAGGGAGGAAATAGTGGCGGCTCTGACCATCATTTTCCAAACCTCTCTGGTTGCAGTCGTGCTGCCAGAGGACTGGAGGACTGCGCATGTTGTACTGTTGATTAATAAGGGAGAAAGTAATAGACTGAGTAATTACAGGCCACCCAGCCTAATCACAGTGGAGGGAAAATTATTGGGTATAAGGGAATGATTCACTCCTTTCTAGTACGGTGTGTCTCAGTGTCTCCCTGTCTGTGTATCTGTCATATTTTAAGCACTGACCTTACATTAGTCAGGCGTCAGTCTCTGAAATCAATGCCCAGTGTTGTGGTAACATAAAATGGCCACTGAGAACCAGCATAAAATGGCTGACTGATGTGTGTGGATTTCCACAGATGTTTGAGTGAGGAGAGAAAGAGAGAAAGAGACTGAAAGAGAGACAAATAGGGAGACACAGGCCGAGACACAGAGAGTGATAGCAGGATATTGGTCGTTGAACAGAGGAAGAGGAGGAGGCCATTTGGCCCCTCACCCCTCCTCTGTCATTCAATGTGCTCATGGCTGATGCATGATCTAACTCCATTTACCTATCTTTGCCCCTTAATACCTTTGGTTCACAAAAATCTATCAAACTCAGATTTAAAAATTAACAAGTGTCTAAGCATCAATTGCCGTTTATGGAAGAGAGTTCCAAATTGATACCACACCTGGTGTGTTGAAGTATTTCTTCATTTCACTCCTGAAACGTTTTTCGACTATGTTTAGATATTTAGACTATGCCCCCAAGTTCCAGACTCCGCAGCCAGTGGGAAAAGTTACTGTCTGTCCACCCTGCCAATTTCCCTTATTATTTGGAAAACGTTCATCAAATCACTCCACAACCTTCAAACTTCCAGGGGTACACAGTAAAGTTCCTGCTACAATGTCCCATTCAACATTCCCAAGCCAAGCACAATGTTGGGTTTGATACAGAGCACATTTCCCTCTGCCTTGTCCCATCACACACTCCGAGGGCAGGAACATCATGGGGTGGATACAGAGTGAATCTCACTCCACACTGTCCGAAACAGACAGAGAGAGAGAGACAGAAAGAGAGAAACAGAGAGACACAGACTGACAGGGTGACTGACAGAGAAAGAAGGATATTTAACAGGGGATATTGATCCGGCATTCAATGAGATCAGGGCTGATCTCTGATCTAACTTGCACTATATATCCTGCCTTTGCCCCTTATCTGTTAATACCTTTGGTTAACAAGAATCTATCAATCACAGGTTTAAAAATTAACCAATAAGCCAGCATGAAATTTAAACAACCAATATCATGAGGGTGTGATGGCTCCCACACTGGAATAGCGTGTTGGATGTTTAAAATGTCTTCTGGATCATCAAAAGTGTCCACCTGGGCCCCAACTTCATCTACATTTCTCCCTGTCCCTATGTTTTTTCTCTCCAAACCTATCTCTTAAACGTTTGTGTACGCAGCAATGCAGGATTACATCAAATAAATGTATCTTACATTATCCTTTTCAATGCACTCCAACAATCTCTCTGTCTCCAACCTTGTCCCGATCTACAGCCCTCTCTCTGTTTGCATATCTAATCCTCGCTCCCTCTGTCTCTCTCCTAGTGTCAGAGATAGCAGGAGGGAAAGACAGCGAGAGAATGTTAAAGGAACTGTACTCTGTTCCTAAGCTGTGCTGAACCCGCTCTCGGAGTGTTTGATGGGCTACATTAACCGGCCATGTACAGTCCTGTATCAGGCTGTGAAGAAGCAGAGCATGTTCCGTACACAACAGGTCAAAGGGAATGATTCACTCCTGTTTGCTACTTTGAAGAGAGACTGACCTTAACATCAAGGCAGCTTTGACTGAGTGTGGTATCGAGGAGCCCGAATAAAATTGAAGTCGGTGGGAATCAGGGGAAAAGCTCTCCACTGGTTGGAATCATACCGAGCACAAAGGAAGATGTCTGAGGTTGTTGGAAGTCAATCATATAAGTCCCTGGCCTTCACTGCAGGAGTTTATCAGGCTAGTATCCTCAGCCCAACAATCTTCAGCTGAGATCTCAGCAGAAAATGCTGGATTTACTGAGCAGGTCAGACAGCATCTGTGGAGAGAGAAACAGAGTTTGTGATTCAGCACGATGGATTCACGATTTCCAGCATCCACAGTATTTTGTCTCAGATAATGAAGCAATCCAGAGCCGCATGCACCAAGACCCGGAAAACATTCAGGCTTGGGCCGACCAGTGGCAAGTAATATTCACCTCACACAAGTGCCAGGCAATGACCATCTGCAACGAGAGAGAATCCAACCACCTCCCTTTGGCATTTAAAGCATTATCCCATCGCTGAATCTCCCAGTAACAACATCCTGGGGAAACATTGACATCAAACTTAACTAAACGAAACACATCAATAGTTTTTTCACCATCTGTCTGAGACAGAGACACAGATAAAGAATGTGAGGGGACCTTGACAGAACCTCAGTAAATTGTTCCAACCGTTGCTTATGGTAGAAATCAAGGATTATATTAGAGCAAAGGAAGAGGCATATAATGTTAGCCCCTTATTAACTGTATCCTTTTGTTCAGACTTCCTCTCCTCCTTCTTCCTACCTGTGGAGTTGGATGATGTGGGCATGTTTCTTAATGAATATTTGCGCTTGTCGTCATAAAAGAGGGGAATGATGCAGACATTGTAGTTAAAGAGGAGGGTGAGAAATATTGAATGGGATAAACTGAGTCAGAGGGAAATATGAAGGTGTTTAGCAGTTTTGAAAGTGGATAAAAGGTCAAGCCAGGATACATTGGAACCAGTTCACAGAAGGTTCACTGGGATGATTCCTGGGATGAAGAGGTTGTGTTATGAGGAATGGTTGAACAGGTTGGGTCGATACGCATTGGAATGTGGATGAATGAGAGGTGATCTTATTGAAACATACAAAATACTTAAAGGGAATGACAGGTTAGATGCAGGTAAGATTTCTCCTTTGGTTCGGGAGTCTAGAACCAGGGGACATAATTTCAAAATAAGGGGGAAGCCACTAAGGACAATGATGAGGAGAATTTCTTTGCTCAGAGGGTTATGAATCTTCGGAATTCTTTCCCGCAGTGGGCTGGGGAAGCTCAAAGAACACAGAACAGCACAGCACATGAACAGGCCATTCGGCCCTCCAAAGCTGTGCCGATCTTGATGCCTGCCTAAATTAAAACTTTCTGCACTTCCGGGGCCCATATCCCTCTATTCCCTTCCTATTCATGCATTTGTTAAGATGTCTCTTAAACATCGGTATCGCATATGCTTCCACCACCTCCCCTGGCAGCACGTTCCAGGCACTCACTGCCCTCTGTGTAAAAAACTTGCCTTGCACATCCCCTCTAAACTTTGCCCCTCGCACCTTAAACCTATGCTCCCTAGTAACTGACTTTTCCACCCTGAGAAAAAGCTTCTGACTATCCACTCTGTCCATGCCACTTAAAACTATGGAAACCTCTATCATGTCGCCCCTCCACCTCCGTCGTTCCAGTGAAAACTATCCGAGTTTTTCCAGCCTCTCCTCATAGCTACTGTCCTCCAGACCAGGCAGCATCCTGGTAAACCTCCTCTGTAACCTCGCCAAAGCCTCCACGTCCTTCTGGTAGTGTGGTGACCAGAATTGCACGTAATATTCTAAGTGTTGCCTAACTAAGGTTCTATACAGCTGCAACATGACTTGCCAATTTTTATAATCTGTGCCCCGACCGATGATGGCAAGCATGCCGTATGCCTTCTTGACTACCTTATCCACCTGCGTTGCCACTTTCAGTGACCTGTTGACTTGTACGTCCAGATCTCTCTGCCTGTCAATACTCCGAAGTGTTCTGCCATTTACTGTATACCTCCCACCTGCATTAGACCTTCCAAAATGCATTACCTCACATTTGTCCGGATTAAACTCCATCTGCCATTTCTCCACCCAAGTCTCCAACCGATCTATATCCTGCTGTATCCTCTGACAATCCTCACCATTATCTGCAACTCCACCAACCTTTGTGTCATCCGCAAACTTACTAATGAGACCAGCTACATTTTCCTCCAAATCATTTATATATAATACAAACATCAACGGTCCCTGCGGAACACCACTAGTCACATCCCTCCATTCAGAAAAACAGTCATCCACGGATGCCCTCTGTCTTCTATGACAGAGCCAGTTCTGTATCCATCTTGCCACCCCACCTCTGATCCCGTGTGACTTCACCTTTTATACCAGTCTGCAATGCAGGACCTTGTCAAAGGCTTTACTAAAGTCCATATAGATAACATCCACTGCCCTTCCTTCATCAATCATCTTCGTCACTTCCTCAAAAAGCTCAATAAAATTAGTAAGACACGACCTCCCCTTCACAAAACCATGCTGTCTCTCGCTAATAATTTTGTTTCTTTCCAAATGGGAGTAGAGCTGTGCCGAATATTCCCCTCTAATAGTTTCCCTACCTCTGACGTAAGGCTCACCGGCCTATAATTTCCTGGATTATCCTTGCCACCCATCTTTCACAAAGTAACAACACTGGTTATTCTCCAGTCCTCTGGGACCTCACCTGTAACCAATGAGGACGCAAAGATTTGTGTCAAGGCCCCAACAATTTCCTCCCTTGCCTCCCTCAGGATTCTTGGGTAGATCCCACCAGGCCCTGGGGACGTATCTACCTTAATGCTTTGCAAGACTCCCAACACCACCTCCTTTTTGATAAGCAGATGACTGAGACTATCTGCGCTCCCTTCCCAAGGCTCATCATCCACCCAGTCCTTCTCTTTGGTGAATACTGATGAAAAGTACTCATTTAGCACCTCGCCCATTTCCTCTGGCTCCACACATAGATTCCCATCTCTGTCCTTGAGTGGGCCAACCCTTTCCCTGGTTACCCACTTGCTCTTTATAAACGTATAAAAAGCCTTGGGATTTTCCTTAAACCTGTTTGCCAATGACTTTTCATAACCCCTTTGAGCCCTCCTAACTCCTTGCTTAAGTTCCTTACTACTGTCTTTATATTCCTCAAGTGCTTCGTCTATTCCTTGCCTTCCAGCCCTTACAAATGCTTCCTTTTTCTTCTTGACTTGGCTCACAATATCCCGCGTTATCCAAGCTTCCCAAAACCTGCCAAACTTGTCTTTCTTCCTCACAGGAACATGCTGGTCCTGGATTCTAATTAGCTGACGTTTGAAAGACTCCCACATGTCAGATGTTGATGTACCTTCAAACAGCCGCCCCAATCCAAATTCTTCAGTTCCTGCCTAATATTGTTATAATTAGCCTTCCCCCAATTTAGCACCTTCTTCCGAGGACTACTCTTATCCTTATCCACAAGTACCTTAAAACTGATGGAATTATGGTCACTGCTCCCGAAATGTTCCCCCACTGAAACTTCGACCACCTGGCCGGGCCCATTCCCAAATACCAGGTCCAGAATGGCCCTATCCATAGTTGGACTATCTATATACTGTTTCAAGAAGCCCTCCTAAGTCTGGTAAAAAGGCATTGAAGTGGATGATCAGCCATGATGCTATTGAATGGCGGAGCAGGTTCGATGGGCTGAATGGCATACTCCAATTCCTATGTTCCCAAGCTGCTGAAATCTTTCTCCCAAACTACCCTATCAGTTCCCCTTAATATCGCAACATCTTTGAACAAATCACCTTGATCCTCCTAAATTCCAGGGAATAAATCCCTCGTTTTTGTAATATCACCTCGTCATTTAAACCTTGGAGCCCAGTTATCATTCTGGCGAATCTACACTGCACTCAAATGGACATATACCCCACAAGTCTCTTTGGACCTCCGATGTTTCTATCTTTTCACCATTTATAAAGTACTCTGTTCTGGACTTTTTTGCTGACATTGAATCTATCTACCACAGTTTTGCCCACTCATTTAATATATTAATATCTCTTTGTAATTTGATGCTTCCAGCTACACTGCTTACAATGCTGCCTATGTGTGTGTCATTTGTAAACTTGGGTATGTGGCATTCTGCCCCATCATCTTAAAACGTTAATAAATGCAGAAAAACTGAGACACACACGGGCTTTGCAATAGTAGACAGGAGTTAATCATTCCATCCTAGAGTTTTTTTTAAATGCAGATTTAAGATTTTCTTTGAAGAAAATACAGAATACAAATTCACAACAGCCCAGTGTGGGATGTGAACTCCTGCTTTTGCAATCATTAGCTCAGGCCTTCAAATTAAAACCCAGAAAAAGAAATTCATTTTGCTACTGCTGTTGTTTGACTGTCTCAGGTTTTGTATATTGTTCCCTTCTCCTCTTTTTCCATGTGTCTGAAGTCTTTGAAGTTTGTCAAACATTGGTAAACTACTTCATGTGGTGTTCTGTAAATACCTTCAATCTGTGTATCTGCAAGGGATACAATTCAAATTTTGAACTTATTGCATCAACCAAAACCTGCAGGTCCATTCAAACACACCTATTTCCTGTCTCTGCAAAGATAGCTCACACTTGCACAATGCAGGAATGTCTGAATGGAAACAGCTTTTGACACATTTCCCAACACTTTTACGAACACTTTTCAGGATTAAGCTAAATTCAACTTAGAGATTGCAAGCCCCAAATTGAATCTTACAGATGTAAAAAGTGACACAAAATAAATCCCAGATCTCTCTGTCCCTGCACCCATTTTAACATTGTATCATTTCGTTTGTATCGTTTCTCCTCAGCCTTCTTTCCAAAATGCATCATTTCACATTTCTCAGTCTTGATGTTAACCTGCCATGTGTCTGACCCTTTCACCAGACTGCCTCGCTCCTCCTGAAGTCTCCTACTATTCCCTTCCCTGTTTATTACATTGCAGATGGCACAATGTTGAAGATATGCCCTGTAAACCCAAGTACAAGTCATTAATATATATCAAAAAGATCAATTGTCCTCATCCAAAGCCCTGGGGAATACCCCTGTACCACAATGTACACTGTATAAAGTGAGTACAAAAGCAGGGAGGTTATGCTGAACATGTATAAATCTCTAGTTAGGCCCCAACTGGAGAATTGTGTCCAGTTCTGGACACACTTTAGGAAGCAGGTGAGGTTCCTTGAGAGGGTGCAGAGGAAATTTACCATAATGGTTTCAGAGATGGGGGATTTTAGTGACAAAGTTAGGTTGGAAAAGCTGGGTTTAGTCTCCTTAGAACAAAGGAGATTGAGGGGATATTTAATAGAAGTGTATAAGATTATGTCAGGCAAAGATACCGCCCTCCAGTCTGAAGCAACCATTCACCAATACTCTCTGTGTTCTGTCCCTTAGCCAATGTCGTATCCACTCTGTCCCTGTCCCGTTAATTCCATGAGCATTCATTTTGCGAACTGGTCAATTATGACAAAGCATTACGACCTGCCCATGATGTAATTTGTCCCAGAGCACAGAAAAACACACTCAGACATGCAAAGACCATCTGCAACAAGAGAGAATCCAAGCACCTCCCCTTGGCATTCAAAGCATTATCCCATCGCTGAGTCCCCCAGCATCAATATCCTGGGGAAACATTCACCAGGAGGTGATCTGATGAAATCACATCAATACTGTGGCGACAAGCGACTCATCCCCTGACTCCCCAAAGCCGTTCAACCACCTACAAGACATAAGTCAGGTGTGTGATGGTATCTCTCCACTTGCCTGGATGAGTGCAGCAGCTACAACACTCCAGATGCTCGGCACCATCTAGGACAAAGCAGCCTACTTGATTGGCACCCCATCCAAATCTTTAAACTTTGATCAGATCACCCCTTAACATTCTAAATTCCAGGGAGACAGAGTAAATCTCCGTCTACACTGTCCCATCAAATGCTGCCAAGCTATTAGTAAATCTCTGTCTTCTCTGTAGTATCAAACACAACCAGGACACTTGGAAAATATTGGCTGGATTGGTCAGAGTAAACATGGATTTATGAAAGGGAAATCATCTTTAGCAAACCTGTTGGAGTTTTTTGAGGATGAAGCTAGCGAAATAGATAAGGGGAAACCGGTGGACGTGGTACATATCGATTTTCAGAAAGCTTTTGTTAAGGACCCACACAAGAGGTTAGTAAACAAAATTAGAGCACGTGGGATTGGGGGGAAGGTACTGGCATGGATCGAGAACTGGTTAATGGACAGGAAACAGAGAGTAGGAATAAATGGGCAATTTTCAGCTTGGTCGGCTGTGACCAGTGGGGTACTGCAAAGAGAGAGAGAGATAGGGGGAGGGGAGAGAGACAGAGGGAGAGAGAGAGACAGAGAGACAAAGACAGTAGAATAGGGACAGACAGCGACACAGGGAGACAGAGAGAGGGGGAGAGAGAGACAACGAGAGAGGCAGAGAGAGAGAGAGAGAGAGGCAGAGAGAGAGAAAGTCAGAGAGAGACGGTCAGTGAGAAAAGACAGAGAGGCAGAGATGGTGTTAGAGAGAGACAAACTGAGTCATGGACAGAGGGAGAGAAAGAGATCTGGAGAAACAGAGTAAAAGAAGGAGAGAGAGACATAGACAGAGAGTCAGAGAGAGAGAGAGAGACAGCGAGGGAGCAAAAGAGAGAGAGAAGGAGAGGCAGAGAGAGATGGAGAGACAGACAGAGAGGGAGAAAGGGATAGACTGAATGAATACAGGCCACTCAGCCTCGCCTCAGTGGAGGGCAAATGATTGGGATAAATTCTGATAAACAGTAGTAATGGTCATTTAGAAAGGTGCAGATTAATCAAGCAGTCAGCATGGATTTGGCAAGTGAAGATCGTGTCAGACTGGCTTGAATGTATTTATTGTGTATTTCCCTCGATGAGGGAAGCAGCTCATCACCACCTTCTCAGGGAAATTAGGCAAGAAATGCTGGTCTTGTCAGTGATGCCCAGATACCGGGAATGAATTTAATACAGAGTCAGCGCCTGTACACATACAGTACACAACGGGTACAAGGGAATGATTCACTCCTGTCTGGTACTGTGTGTCTCAGTGTCTCCATCTCTATGTCTCTGTCATGTTTAAAGCACTAACAGTACATTAGTGAGGGGTCAGTCTCTGAAATAAATGTCCCAGTGTTGTGGTAACATAAAATGGCCATCGTGAACAGACCTACAATGGTTGACTGATGTTTGTGGATATCCACAGATATTCTGAGAGAGGAGGGAGAAAGAGACAGACAGACGGAAAGAGAGACAAAGAGGGAGACACAGACCGAGAGGGTGACCCAGACACAGAGAGTGATAGCAGGATGTTTGTCGGAGGACTTTGGATGAGGATGAGGCCATTTAGCCCCTCAACCCTGTTCTGTGATTCAAAAAGATCATGGCTGATCTGTGATCTAACTCCATGCACCCGTCTTGGCCCCATATCTCTTCTACCTTTAACAACAAAAAGCTATCAATCTCAGATTTAAAAATTAACAAGTGTTTCAGCATCAATTGCTGTTTGTGGAAGAGAGTTCCAAACTGATACCACACCTGGTTTGTTGAAGTGTTTCTTCATCTCACTCCTGGATGGTTTTAGACGATGTTGAGATTTTTAGACTATGCCCACAATTAATAGACTCCGCAGCCAGTGCGAATAGTGTCTCTCTGTCTACCCGATCAGTTACCCTTATTATTCTGAAAACGTTGATCAAATCACCCCTTAACCTTCTAAATTCCAAGGATACACAGTAAAACTCCATCGACACTCTCCCATTAAACACTCCCAAGCCAAGCACAATGTGGGTTCAGACACAGAGTAAATTTCCCTCTGCACTTTCACATCACACACTCCCAGGACAGGGGCAGCATTGGGTTAGATACAGAGTAAAGACAGGGCCACCTGTATTATAAACAGAGAAATAGACTTGTGCAGCACAAACTGAGATCGGGTGAAACCCAGCAGAAGCAGAGACGACTCCCAGGGCAGGAACATTTTGTGGTGGATACAGAGTGAATCTCACTCTACACTGTCGGAAACAGGGAGAGATAGATAGAACGACAGACAGACAGGGTGACTGAGAGTGAAAGAAGGATGTTTAACATAGGACATAGGAAGAGGAAAAGGCAAATTAATACCTCAACCCTGTTCCAGCATTCAATGAGATCAGGGCTGAGTACTGTGTGCCTCAGTGTCTCCATGTCTGTGTTTCTGTCACATTTTAACCACCACACTTACATGAGTGAGGAGTCAGTATCTGAAATAAATGTCCCAGTGTTGTGGGAACATAAAATTGCCACCGAGAACCAGCCTAAAATGGCTGACTGATGCGTGTGGATTCCCACACTGTGGAGAGAGAAATCCACACTCAGAACCTTGGTAAACTGAATTTTGAAGTGTCACAATTGCTGGGATCTTGCTGTGCACAGCTTGGCTGCAGAGTCCGCTGCATTGTAACAATGACTGCATTTTGGAAGTAAATTTGTTGTGTGTAAATCTGTATGGAAGGCCTGGAATTAAAGTCCTGAGCCTGTGTCGGTATAATTCCCGAATAATGCTGCTGTTTGAGGCTGTGGCCTGAATTTGCCGGAAAAAAATAACACCTGGTGTGGGGTGGGAGGGGTGGGGTGGGTGTGGTCATTTCAATTCAGATTTTCACGGTTCAGAATGTGGATTTCTCTCTATCCTTTCTACGGGAAATGCTCAGTATTTCCAGCACGGGTTTTATTTCAGATTGATTTTGTGTTTTCGGGGGGTCTATGTATTTTTAACATGGGAGGGGGCTGGAGGGTACTCTCATGCAAATAGTTTGGAAAGCTCCAGAACAGTCAATGTAATCCCATAGATTTCCCTCTCTCCATCTCTTGCTGCAACTTGTTCCCTGCACCTTCCTCCTTGTTCCAAGCTCTGTTTTCTCACATCTTAAAATCCCTATCTCTGCATCTCTCAACATCCGTTTTATGTCTGCCTCTCTCTGGAGTTTCACATGTTTCCATTTTCAATCTCTTTCTGCGACTTTCTGCATCTTTATTTGTCTCTCTCAGTCCATTTATTTTCTCACTTACTTCCAAATCCCTGAATCTTTCCATCTCTGCTCCTTCTTTCCTGCAAGATTGTCTCTGCAATTCCCCCCTGTCCCGGGAGAACCCTCTCTATTCTGTAAACACATCTTAATCTGTATCTCTGCCCCTCCATATCTTTCTGTCTCTGCATCTCTCTCTTTGTCTGGGATCTTTCTCAATATCTCTCTGTGTATATCTCCATTTCTCTCTCTCTCCCGACCCTTCTCAGTCTTTTTGCCCTCTATTCTCAGTTTCTGTCTGTTGGAGAATTTTCTGAGCTTTGCTAATTATTACTTAACTTTGTAGAAATAGAAAAACAGGACGCAGCTTGTAGCTAACCTAACCAATGGTCATAAAATGTCGACAGAGCGACTGACCACAATCAACTGTCTTAGGAAGAGACAGAGCTCATGATGGATTTTGGGGATGTGAACTCAGACTGCTCGTTGCTGACTCTTCCGCTTTAATCATGTTTGTGCAACCTAGCCAGAAGTAACGGCCAGATATAGTATCTGCAGTGGGCATTGAATTAAGGAACTAGCTTGTTATTGTTGAAACTGATGTTTTGCTGACCTCGGACTCGGCATGGTGCACAGTCAAGTAGGCAGTGTTGTGATCATCTTGTGGGCGTTTATCTAATTGTGAAATTGTTAGCTCTGCCTCTGTTATACTATATAAATCCACGGCGATCTGTAGCTCTTTGGGAGCAGCACTGCACCGCCTTTAGGTAAGGTGCGCATCCCCTTGATATCATGCAATAAAGTGTTTGTTCAACAATTGGGCACAATCTGGATTTTCTCCAACACTGTCTCACTGGTTTGTGATTCCCTTCCTGTCATTCTCCATCTCCCTTTCCATTTATTTCTCTCTCTCTCTGTTCTATCCTAATCCCGGGATCTGTTTTCTGTGTCTCTGTCCCTCTGTCTGGAAGTGGATTTGAACTAGCTACCTTTGTGTTGTACAGGGTGATTGTGAACGGGGATCCTGCTTTTCACCACTTCCCAGTTTTGCTCCCATTGAAGTTAAAACAGGGGGGAGATGCTGAACGGGCAGCCGATTCACCACCACCCTCCTTCCCTTCACCCTGATTTGCACCATCGGCACCAAATCCAAGTCCAGCCCAGTGTTTCTTTTCCTCTCTGTATATCTGCTCCCCGACTGTCTCTGCCTATCTGCTTATGGCTCAATGGGAGAAGCGACAGATCAGCCATGATCTAACATGGGTGGGACAGGCTCAAAGGGCTGAATGACCTCCTTCTGTCACTGTGCCAGTCAGTGTGTATGTGGTTGTGTGCGCCTCCCTCTGTTTGATTTCCTGAAGCCGATGGGGAGAACAGGTGAAACACCTTTCTGCAGAGAGGGATGAGTCTGGTTCTGTGATCTTCCTGTACGTTAAAGGCTCAGAATGCCAGTTAGCATCTGGAGTTCCTTGCTCTATGCCCGGCCCTGTGTTTCGCCGGGCAGGAGTTAAAGGTGCCGGGGGTCTTGGAGCCAGTTGATGGAATTCCAGCGGCCGATCTGGACAAAGAATTAAAGTGAATTAAAGATTTTCGGGAGATGGAGCCACACACAGGAAAGTGATGGAGGTTGGAATTACACGGGGGGACGGCGGGAGGAGGGGGCGGTGTTCACGGGGGAGATGCAACAGGGAGGAAATTAGTGGAGTGGAGCCTTTTACAGGACAGGGAGGGTATTTAGAAAGGGGGATTGTTCACAGTGGGGGCAGGGAGGAGAATTAGAGGGCAATATTCACAGAGGGAATGAGTTATGTTACAAATGGGAAGGTGCAGTGGGGATTCTTCAGGTTTAAAAGGGGAGCGGGCAGTGGGGATTGTCCAGGTTTAAAACGGGAGGGGGCAGTGGGGATTCTCCAGGTTTAAAATGGAAAGGGGCAGTGCGGATTCTACAGTCTGTTCATGAGTGGGGATAATATGTGGTACTTTTCATGGGTAGGATGGAGGTTAATTACTTGGGGTGCCGTTCACAGGAGCAGTATTATATGGGAGTCTGTTCATAGGAGGATACTGAGATGTGACTCTGAACATAAGACGGGTATTGAGATAGGGATCTGTTCCCGGGGGTATTTAGTTGGGGATCTGTTCACAGGAGAGGTATTTAGATGGGAGTCTGTTCCAGGGGGTACATAGAAGGGGGGGCTCTGGTCTCAGGAATGGTATTGGATGGGGTTCTGATAGTGGGGTTATTTAGATGCGAGTCCGTTCAAAGGAGGGGTATTTAGATGGGGGACCTGTTCCTGGTGTATTTAGATGGGGGTCTGTCCCTGGGGGTATTTAGATGGGAGTCTGTTCACAGCAGAGGTAATTAGATGGGAGTCCGTTCACGGGAAGGGTATATAGATGGGAGTTTGTTCCAGGGGCTATGTAGAAGGGGGGGGCTCTGGTCACAGGAATGGTATTGATGGGGGTCTGATTGTGGGGTTATTTAGATGTGAGTCTTTTCACAGGAGGGGTATTTAAATCGGGGGGGCCTGTTCCTGTGGTATTTAGATGGGGGTCTGTCAGTGGGGGTATATAGTTGGGAGTCTGCTCGCAGGAGGGGTATTTAGATGGGAGTCTGTTCACAGGAGGGGTATTTAGATTGGGGTCAGTTAACAGGGGGATATCAGATAGGGGTCTGTAGACCAGGGGTATTTAGATGTGGATAGTATGTTCACCGGGGGGGTAGCGGGGGATATCGCAGTGTCAAATAATTGCTTGGGGGATAGAAATTGCGAGGGAGTATTGTAGGGGGGATAATTTGAGGGAGGGGGATATTTGCTGGGGGGGGGATAAATTGCGGGGGGATATAAATTGCGGGGGGATATAAATTGTGGGCGAGATAAACTGTGGGGGGTGGAGTTAGGGTTAGAAAAAGAAAAAGGGAAAGAAAGTCAGAAAGAGAGATAAAGAAAATGAAAAGACAGAAAGGGACAAAGAAAGGGAGAGAAAAAGAAAGAGATAAAAGACAGTAAGAGACAGTGAAACAGAAAAGAGAGAGAAAGTTATAGAAATAAAGAAAAGAAATAAAGAGACAGAGAAATAGAGAAAAGACAGAAAGTCAGAAATAGAGAAAAGACAAAATAAGAAATAGAGAAAAGACAGAAAGTCAGAGAAATAGAGAAAGGTCTGAAAGTCAGTGAAATAGAGAAAAGACAGGTCAGAGAAAAAGAGAAAAAACAAAGTCAGAGAAATAGAGAAAGGACAGAAAGTCGGAGAAATAGAGAAAAGACAAAGTCAGAGAAATAGAGAAAGGACAGAAAGCCAGAAAAATAGAGAAAAGAAACGTTCAGAGTAATAGAGAAAAGACAGAAAGGGACATAGAAATAGAGAAAAGACGGTCAGAAATAGAGAAAAGGCAGAAAGTCAGAAATAGACAAAAGACAAAGTCAGAGAAATAGAGAAAAGACAGAAAGCCAGAGAATTAGAGAAAAGACAAAGTCAGAAATAGAGAACAGACAGAAAGTCAGAGAAGTTGAGAAGACAAAGTCAGAGAAATGGAGAAAATACAGAAAGTCAGAGATATAGAGAAAAGGTAGAAAGAGACATAGAAATAGAGAAAAACACAAAGTCAGAAATTGAGAAAAGACAGAACGTCAGAGAAATCGAGAAAAGACAAAATCAGAGAAATAGAGAAAAGACTGAAAGCCAGAGAAATAGAGAAAAGACAAAGTCAGAGTAATAGAGAAAAGAAATAAAGAGACAGATAAATAGAGAAAAGACAAAGTCAGAAAGAGAGAAAAGACAGAAAGTCAGAGAAATAGGAAGATGACGGAAAGAGACAGTGAAATAGAGAACAGACAGAAAGTCAGCGAAACAGAGAAAAAGCAAAGTCACAGAAATAGAGAACAGAAAGGGCCGTTCCTGGCCCTGAAATTGCGGCGTGGTGGGGGGGGGGGGGGGGGGGACTAAAGTGCGGCGGGGGAATACGGTCAGAAAATGAAAGAGAAAGAAAATGTTGGAAAGACAGAAAAAGAAAGAGAAAGGATGGAAAGAGACAAAGAAAGAGAAAAGAACACAAGAGAGAAAGAAAGAAAAGATAGAAAGAGACAAAGGGAGAAAAGATAGACAGAGACAAAGAAAGAGAGAAAAGATAGAAAGGCATAAAAAAAGAGAGAGAAAAAGAAAGAGAGGGACAAAGAAAGAAAAGATAGAAAGAGAACAAGCAAGAGAGAAAAGATGGAACGAGACAAAGATAGAAAAAGACGAAGAAAGATAGGAAGAGACAAAAATAGAAAGTGACAAAGATGTAAAGAGAAAGAGAGAAGACAGAAAGAGACAAAGAAAGAGAGCAAAAGAAAGAGAGAGAGTAAAAGAAAGAAAAGATAGATAGAGACAAAGAGAAAAGGAGAAAAAAGATAGAAAGAGGTAAGAAAGAGAGAGAGAAAAGGAAAGAGAGAAAAGATAGAAAGAGACAGAGAAACAGAAGAGAGAGAGACAAAGTCAGAGAAATAGAGAAAAGACAGAGAGAGACACAGAAATAGAGAAAAGACAGGAAGTCAGAAATTGAGAGAAGACAGAAAGAGACAGCGAAAAAGGAGGGAAAAAAGTGGATGGAAAGAACAGAGGGAGAGAGAAAAACAGTGAAGCACATACAGAGAGAGAGAAGCACAGAGAGAGTGAGAAACAGAGAGAGAGAGAGAGGGAGTGAAACAGAGAGAGAGAAAACGAGAGAAATTGACACAGAGATTAGAATTAGAACATTACAGCGCAGTACAGGCCCTTCGGCCCTCGATGTTGCGCCGACCTGTGAAACCATCTGACCTGCACTATTCCATTTTCATCCAAATGTCTATCCAATGACCACTTAAATGTCCTTAAAGTTGGCGAGTCTACTACTGTTGCAGGCAGGGCATTCCACGCCTCTGCTACTCTCTGAGTAAAGAATCTACCTCGAACATCTGTCCGATACCTATCACCCCAAAACTTAAAGCTATGTCCCCTCGTGTTTTCCATCACCATCCGAGGAAAAAGACTCTCACTATCCACCCTATCTAACTCTCTGATTATCTTATATGTCTCTATTAAGTCACTTCTCCTCCTCCTTCTCTCCAACGAAAACAACCTCAAGTCTCTCAGCCTTTCCTCGGAAGACCTTCCCTCCATACCAGGCAACATCCGAGGAAATCTCCTCTGCACCCTTTCCAAAGCTTCCACATCCTTCCTGTAATGCAGTGACCAGAACTGTACGCAATACTCCAGGTGCGGTCTCACCAGAGTTTTGTACAGCTGCAGCATGACCTCGTGGCTCCGAAACTCGATCCCCCACTAATAAAAGCTAACACACCATATGCCTTCTTAACAGCACTATTAACCTGGGACGCAACTTTCAGGGATTTATGTACCTGGGCACCAAGATCTCTCTGTTCATCGACACTACCAAGAATCTTCCCATTAGCCCAGTATTCTGCATTCCTGTTACTCCTTCCAAAGTGAATCACCTCACACTTTTCCGTATTAAACTCCATTTGCCATATCTCAGCCCAGCTCTGCAGCCTATCTGTCCCTCTGTACCCTACAACATACTTCGGCACTATCCACAACTCCACCGACCTTCGTGTCATCCGGAGATTTACTAACCCACCCTTCTACACCGTCTTCCAGGTCATTTATAAAAATGACAAACAGCAGTGGCCCCAAAACAGATCCTTGCGGTACACCACTAGTAACTAAACTCCAGGATAAGCATTTGCTATCAAACACCACCCTCTGTCTTCTTTCAGCTAGCCAATTTCTGATCCAAAGCTCTAAATCAACTTCAACCCCATACTTCCATATTCTCTGCAATAGCCTACCGTGGGGACCCTTATCAAACGCCTTACTGAAATCCATATACACCACATCCACGGCTTTACCCTCATCCACCTGTTTGGTCACCTTCTCGAAAAACTCAATAGGGTTTGTGAGGCACGACCTACCCTTCACAAAACCGTGCGGACTATCGCTAATGAACTTAGTCTTTTCAAGATGATTATAAATCCTGTCTCTTATAACCTTTTCCAACATTTTATCCACAACCGAAGTAAGGCTCACAGGTCTATAATTACCAGGGCTGTCTCTGCTCCCCTTCTTGAACAAGGGGACAACATTTGCTATCCTCCAGTCTTCCGGCACTATTCCTGTCGACAATGACGACATAAAGATCAAGGACAAAGGCTCTGCAATCTCCTCCCTGGCTTCCCAGAGAATCCTAGGATAAATCCCATCTGGCCCAGGGGACTTATCTATTTTCACACTTTCCAAAATTGCTAACACCTCCTCCGTGTGAACCTCAATCCCATCTAGCCCAGTAGTCTGAATCTCAGTATTCTCCTCGACAACATTTTCTTTCTCTACTGTAAATACTGACGAAAAATATTCATTTAACGCTTCCTCTATCTCCTCTGATTCCACACACAACTTCCCACTACTATCCTTGATTGGCCCTAATCTAACTCTAGTCATTCTTTAATTCCTGATGTATCTATTAAAAGCCTTAGGGTTTTCCTTGATCCTATCCGCCAATGGCTTCTCGTGTCCTCTCCTTGCTCTTCTTAGCTCTCCGTTGAGATCCTTCCTGGCTAGCTTGTAACTCTCAAGCGCCCTAACTGAGCCTTCACGTCTCACCCTAACATAAGCCTTCTTCTTCCATTTGACAAGCGCTTCAACTTCTTTAATAAACCACGGCTCCCTCGCTCGACAACTTCCTCCCTGCCTGACAAGTACATACTTATCAAGGACACGCAGCAGCTGCTCCTTGAATAAGCTCCAAGTTTCGATTGTGCCCATCCCCTGCAGTTTCCTTCCCCATCCTACGCATCCTAAATCTTGCCTAATCGCATCATAATTTCCTTTCCCCAGCTATAATTCTTGCCCTGCGGTATATACCTGTCCCTGCCCATCGCTAAGGTAAACCTAACCGAATTGTGATCACTATCACCAAAGTGCTCACTTACATCTAAATCTAACACCTGGCCGGGTTCATTACCCAGTAGCAAATCCAATGTGGCATCGCCCCTGGTTGGCCTGTCTACATACTGTGTCAGAAAACCCTCCTGCATACACTGGACAAAAACTGACTCATCTAAAGTATTCGAACTATAGTATTTCCAGTCAATATTTGGAAAGTTAAAGTCCCCCATCACAACTACCCTGTTACTCTCGCCCCTGTCGAGAATCATCTTCGCTATCCTTTCCTCCACATCTCTGGAACTATTCGGAGGTCTATAGAAGACTCCCAACAGGGTGAACTCTCCTCTCCTGTTTCTAACTTCGGCCCATACTACCTCAGTAGACGAGTCCTCAAATGTCCTTTCTGCCACTGTAATACTCTCCTTGATTAACAATGCCACACCCCCTCCTCTTTTACCATATTCTCTGTTCTGACTGAAACATCTAAATCCCGGAACCTGCAACATCCATTCCTGCCCCTGCTCTATCCATGTCTCCGAAATGGCCACTACATCGAGATCCCAGGTACCAACACATACTGCCAGCTTATTTTGGATGCTCCTGGCGTTGAAGTAGACACACTTTAAATCAAGTTCTTGCTTGCCAGTGCCCTCTTGCGTCCTTGCAACCTTATCCCTGACGTCACTACTCTCAACATCCTGTACACTGGAATTACAATTTAGGTTCCCATTCCCCTGCAAGATTAGTTTAAATTAGTTGGCTCAGATGAAGACCATCCTGTTTTTAGAGGTCCCACCTACCCCAGAAAGAGCCCCAATTATCCAGGATACCAAAACCCTCCCTCCTACACCATCCCTGCAGCCACGTGTTCAACTCCTCTCTCTCCCGATTCCTCGCTTCGCTAGCACGTGGCACGGGCAACAACCCAGAGATAACAACTCTGTTTGTTCTCGCTCTAAGCTTCCACCCTAGCTCCTTGAATTTCTGCCTTAAATCCCCATCTCTCTTCCTACCTATGTCGTTGGTGCCTATGTGGACCACGATTTGGGGCTGCTTCCCCTCCCACTTAAGGATCCCAAAAACACGATCCGAGACATCACGAACCCTGGCACCTGGGAGGCAACACACCAACCGTGAGTCTCTCTCGTTCCCACAGAAACTCCTATCTGTTCCCCTAACTATGGAGACCCCAATGACGAATGCTCTGCTCCTCTTCCCCCTTCCCTTCAGAGCAACAGGGACAGACTCTGTGCCAGAGACCTGTACCCCATTGCTTACCCTTGGTAAGTCGTCCCCCGCAACAGTATCCAAAACGGTATACCTGTTGTTGAGCCAAACGGCCACAGGGGATCCCTGCACTGCCTGCTGGTCCCCTCTCCTTCCCCTGACGGTAACCCATCTACCTACTTCTTTTACCTGAGGTGTGACTGCCTCCCCATAACTCCTCTCAATAACCCCCTCCGCCTCCTGCATGATCCGAAGTTCATCCAGCTCCAGCTCCAGTTCCTTAACGCGGTTCTCGATGAGCTGGAGTTGGGTGCACTTCCCGCTGATGCAGTCAGCAGGGACACTCTTGGCGACCCTTACCTCCCACATTCTGCAGGAGGAACATACAACTGCCTTAACCTCCATTCCTACTATTCTAAATTCCCAACAAAACTACTGAAAAACACCCCCAAAAAGTCAAAACCTGTTAGCTTCGCAATCCGACGGACAGAACTTTTTAAATAAAAAGGATAGAGAAAGATTGAGAGAGAGATTGTGAGAGAGAGGGAGACTGTGTCATAAGGAGGGAGATAGGCAGAGAGAGACAATAAAGATGTGATACTCACTATCCCACGCGGTCTGTGCGCCATCGTTGGACTCGAACACCTTCCTTCCATCAGCTCGTCACTGGAGAAAAGATCCTGCGCAGGGGGCATTGGGACGGGAACTGGAAAAAAGGGTCAGGACTGGGACAGTGAGAGGGGGATTCAGACTGGACACACACAGACACACTTTCTCTCACACATGCGCGCGCACAGTCACGCACACACTCACACACACTTACACACACACACACACACACACACACACATAAACTGTAATCGGCTTGCAATTCACCTGGGCACAGAGACACAGAGACTGAGACTCAGAAACTCACTTTCACAAACCAGCTGCATGGAAAGAAAGAATGGAGGCTGATGTTGTCCTAATATATCCCAGAACCTATCACTCAAATCAGCCAGTCTACCCAAAATACAGCTCATCCAACCAGCTCTCAGCTGCCACCATCTTTACACTGCATCCCAGATATGGAACAGTCCAAGGTGTGTCCCTGTATCAACAGGGAATGTTGGAGAGAGGGATATTCCAGCCATATCCCAAATGGACCATTCCAGACAGAAACCTGTCTGTCTGTCTGTCTGTCTCTCGCTCCTCCAAAAACCTCATTAACAGAGCAGAATAACTACCGTAATTTAAAACCTCGAGGGACCGGTTTGGATAATGGCCATCTAACACTAACTGTATTAAATGTCCTTCACTATTCACTTCCAGTTTACGGAAACTTCAGAAAATGACTGAAAATGTCTCACTGCAGTTACCTTGAAATTCTGACAAAGAGTTTTTGCTGGAGAGCTCGGTTTGACTACAATAAATTTGTCATTGATTCTTTGTACTTTATTTTCTGCTGCTGCATTTATGTATTAGCCTGTAATCAATCGAAAAAACCTTCTTCACTTTTATCACCTTAATGTTACAAGGGTTTACAAAGCTGGGGAACGGACACATCACAAATTGTATTAAATGTCTTCCACTCTTCACCTCACTACAGTTACTCTCCCCCTTTCACCTTCTCCATCTGCTGGTGTCCCTTTCTCACTGCCGTTGCTGTCCCCTCTCACCATCTCTATCTGCTGGTGTCCCGGTCGCATTGCAAATAATAAAGTACAATGGACACATTGATGGATTGGTCATAAAATGCTGCTAATGAGCCAATGTTGTAAATGATTTGTCAATTGAGTATGCATAGTTGCATGCTCTAATTGTGATTACGAGAAGCTGATACACATTGTTGTAAGATCAGGGTACATCTGGAAGAAGCAGTTTCCACCTGGGGAGGGGTACGGGGGAGCTGGTCTGGAGAAGGAAAATGTTGTCTGCACTTATTTGGCATGGATTATTGTGAATAAACCTATGTGGAAGTAAGACGGGCTCCTGTTTTATCCTTTGACAGATGCTTGTTTACCAAATTAACTTTATGGTCCTGCATTTTGCGCCTTCCCAGGATTAGATGTTGTAATTGGGATGTTTCATGCTCTTTTGTCGATCTCTGTCAGGGCGTTGGATTTGCCTGACTTCAGGACAGAAACGAAATATTCTATGAGACTATCAGTCCCTCACTCAGGGGAATTCAAACTAACAAGGAACCTACTCACTGCAAAATAAAAATCTGCAATAATTGTAATTCATGTGAACGGGAGGCAGAAGGCGGTGGACATGCTTTTGTTGGCAGACTTGCCTTGAATATTTTTGGGGGTTTGTTGAATGTCAAGTTAGTAAGCGTAGAACTGATCCATCCTGATATTGTGCGAAATCGAACATGAAATCACATAACTATTTGGCAACAAAATGTAAAACTAGGATGTAGGGGAGAAATAGATCATCCTGAGAATGGAAACGAAATTATTGAAACAGGAAAACGTTTGTATTTACAAAGGATTGAATCTGATTCACCAGAGAGACCACGTGTTTGATTTCTGTTTGTCATGAATATGAAATTTGTGGCAGCGTTGCCTTTATAGCCAACTGGCATAGTCGGGGTTCGAGGTTTCTTGTTGCTGTGTTTTGGTAACCCAGAAAACGCAATGAATTCCTAGGGCGGGAATTGTATTATTTACATTCCGTGGAACTCCTTCAATCTGTTGTCAATCACTTCCAGAAATCTGAGCCAGAGCTGTGCTTTCTCGATCACCTGCCAACTGGAACCTCGAGCTACAGATCCATCGACAGGAAGACCTCCCATTACCCCGACCCTGCACCACCGCATTTACCCCTGTTACTACGATGGCCGTCCATGTAGTGGGAAGATATGGTTTATCTAATTTCCCAGAGTAAGGTTTAAAGGCCCATGGTTCTATGGATAGCAGCATAACTCTCGATAGTGTGTCTTCCTCTTTCCAACATGTAATTAAGCATTGATGGGGAATAAAAGAGTCTGCATCAGATCCAATGACCCCTCCTCTTGTTCATATATGATACAACCCTGCGTATTGTCCTTGTTTTCCTGATCATTACAATGTATGTATTCGAAATTATCACAGCCTGTCATGAAAGTCGTGGGTTGTTTCAGCAAATAGTCCAACGACAGTTTATACTTCCTTCATCCACCTTGTAATTTGCCATTTTCAATTATTCGGTCAAACATTGAAGCCAGGATGGGGCGAAATTTACTCTGGTTGAATGGCGGACAGTCTGAACCTCTCTTCTTTCACTACCAACTAAAAACACCACATCTTTTGCATTGTATTCCATCAGGCTTGTTCTCGTAAAGGGACATTTGCCAGGAAATTGCCAAGTGCAACAACAGAGAATCTAAGCACTTCCCCTTGATATTCATCATCTTGGCCACTTCCCAATTACCACATTATCAATAACCTAGGTGTTTTCTTTAATCAGAAATTTAACTGGGCCAGCCAGATAAATATTGTTGTTCCAAAAAAAGATTAGACGCTGGAATTTATGCAACCAATAACTCATCCACTGCCTCTTACGTCCACAATCTATAAGGCCTAAGTTAGGAATAATGGAATGCTCTCCATTTTCCAGGATCTGTGCCGCCTCCAACAATACTCAAGCGTCTCAGTAAGATCCAAGCAAGTGAATTCACTTGATGTACATTTGATGCACCACGTTAACATTTAACGCCTTCCACCACCAGCACACCGTGACTACCGTGTGCACCATATGCAATATCACACTGCAGGAAGTTACTATATTTCCTTCCACAGCTCCTTTCAAGCACGACACCTCTAACACCATAAAGGCTAAGGACGGCAGACGCATGGAAACATGAACACTGGAATGTTCCCTCCAAGCCACAGATTTTTCCAGTCTTGGGCGCGGTGTTGGTCCAATACAATTTCAGTGGAAGATATATTACATCTGCAGAGAATTAACACAGCTGTCGTCATCTGTTTGTTCAAAGATTAAGAAAACTGTTTGAACAATTTAGCAACCTCACTATCCCCATGGAGATCCGGGAGAATATAAAGTTAATGCACTGGGAATGTGTCACCTCAGAGTTTATTTCAGAGATATTACCTGCAGCACGAACAGACCGATCACTCCAAGCAGAAACTGCACCGACCAATTCAATGGGTGAGGAACATATTCTATGTGATCCTTGCTATAATTGGCGTTCCTGGTACGTATCTGTAACCAATGAAGTTTTATAAATCTGTGTTTGAGCTGTTTTCTTTCATTACCATGGGAATAATTATATTACATGATATCGAACGGTTGCAGTTACACTGACACACATTTACTAATATAATTGCATTAATTTCCTGAATTCTCTGTGCAGTCTTAATCTGTTGTCTCAACTGTTTCTAGCTCAAGGCACTCTGCATTGTAAAGTTATTGAATTATGTGGTATGCTCTGTTCTGTAGAATCACAGCTCAAAGTAAGAAAATCTCAACGGGGAAGGATTACTGGAGTTATCCGTTAATGTAGAATTATACAGAGTGTGTGCACTAACTGGAGTGGAGCACTTGCCCGCAGCGATCATGTATAACTGGGAGTCTCTGTCACTCTATAATTGCACTGATTGTGTCTGACTAACTGGTGTGAACCACGTAATACGAGGGACCATGTATTTCCTGGAGTATCTGTCATTGAATTCAGTGCGGGTCTCCATTTAATCTTACTCGAAGTAAAGTTGTTGACAGCATATCAGGTGCTGATTAATCTACTTCCCGAGCACAGCCCCGAGAATCGTTTGGTTATAAGTGCACTGCAATGATAAATAATCGTCTTCAATATTACAAAAAATACACTGATGACTATGACTTGTTAATAGACAAGTTACCGATTTTACAGCACATAACCTGGGCATTGGGGACAACGAGATCACGACTGTCTTCCTGCTCTTCACGAGACTCCCTTCATTTCAGCTCATCTAATCCTATCAGCATATCCTTCCAATTCTGTCTCCCTCATTCACTAACCTTGCTTCTTCATTATTTTTTCCCATTACAACTACTCCAAGAGGTCTCCATTCCATGTTCTCAGCAGTACAAG
The DNA here is from genome assembly GCF_036365525.1 of Heterodontus francisci. Taxonomy (NCBI): domain Eukaryota; kingdom Metazoa; phylum Chordata; class Chondrichthyes; order Heterodontiformes; family Heterodontidae; genus Heterodontus; species Heterodontus francisci. The sequence continues at coordinate 74,760,819 of NC_090391.1, forward strand.
TAAATAAGTGTCTCTTGAATTCCATCGTGAATTTTTTGATGACCGTCTTATTTTCTGGAAATGCAGAACTGGTCGCCAGCAAAGGTGGAAATGTCAGGTCCACGTTTTCCCTCTCTAACCCCTATATAATTTGAAAAGCCTCTATTAGTTCAACTGTCATCCTTCGCTTAACGAAAGAACAGAGCTGCAACATTTCCCAATGATTATAATCTCTCAGTTATGGTATTATTTTTGTAAATAATTTGTGCATCTGCTGCTTAGCCAGGATATTTTAACCATGTGTTGTCCTGAAGAGTACACATTATTTATGTGTTCCGTAACCACGTTTCCAATAGGTTATTATAACACTTTTCTTTGAATATTCTTGTAGAAATTAAAACCCGTGCTTTGATCACATTTGCATTGACTCGGTAAACTCCCTTTTCAATTTAACTCATTTATACAACAGAGGGAGTGGTCCAAGACATATGAGTGCCTCCAATCCGAGGGACTGGTTTGAGTCAGGGAGGAATTTCTTCAACCCCAGGGAGTGATTCGAATCCGGGATGGGTTCCGACATTGGGAGTGGTTGGAGACCGCTCTCCAGTCTGCCCGTAGTTCAGTTTTCATCACTATTTTGAACTGGTTGACCAGTGTTCGGTGAGCGGAGCGCTGTACCTCCCCGTCCAGGATTTGTTAAATCTGGAAGTACTGGTGTTGGTGGCAGGTTGGGGTCATGGACCCGATCTGCCCCGATGCCAAAGCACACTGTTTTCGTTCTAAAATCCTTCCTTCCTGGATTGAGAAGCGGAGAATGTTTTTCAGTAATTTACAGTCACTTTTCCCCCTCCCCTTTACAGTTACGTTAGTGTCAATTGTGATCCTGTCCAAGAGAAATTGCGGACTCTCCAGCTGCACCACCTGGTGGCAATGTCAACGGCGGATCTACTGGTAATTATCACTGATATCATACTCCGGAGAATCAATAACGTTTATTTCAAATTAAAGTTCCTGGACCTCACCTATGTGTGTCGATCTCGCTATGTCCTGATCCGTGCATCCCTCGACTGTTCCGTCTGGTTCACCATCAATTTCACATTGATCAAGTTATCGCGATTTGTTACCAAAAGCTGAAATCAAAATATTGCATCAGGAAAACTGCGACTGTCGTTCTAACAACAACTGGCATACTGCTCTGTCTAAAAATATTGCCATCTACTTCAGAATTAAACCGAGATGGATAATCGATAATGTAGAATGGGGCTGTTCGAACAAGCCAAGCTACTTTACTGACCTCGATGGATTGGATTTAGAATGTTTGAAAAAGTTTTAACACCATTATTACCATTCATTTTAATTCTGTTACTGAACGCTCTGACGTTCAGACACATTTTAGTGACCAGTCCAGTTCGTCAGAGACTGAGGGGTCAGAGCAAGAAAGATAATCACAGTGACTCTGAAATGGAGAGAAGAAGGAATTCGATGATTTTACTCTTCAGCATATCTGGCAGTTTCATATTTGTGTGGCTGGTGTTTATTTTATATATCTTTGCTGCTCATTATTTCTTAGAAGATGATTCTTACTATACCTTTGAAGCTGTCGCAGATATGCTGTGGGACTTAAGTTGCTGTACAAACACATTTATTTATGTGGCAGTCAGTCCGAGTTCAGAGAGCAGTTAAAGAGCGCGGTGAAATATGCAGTTACATCAATTATTAAATTAATTAATAAACAAAGCAACTGAAACCAGCTTAAAGATCCAGTGGTTAATAAACAACAGGTAACCGCTGGAGGTCCAGAAGAAAATGGCCTGCAGTGGCAAAGACAAACACCAGAGCTGCTAGCGACGGGAAGAGGGGGTCGAGAGCCAAAGGATTGGAAGAGAACTATCAGGAATAAAAAAAAAGAGAAGGAGCAGTGAGCAAAGGGAAAGAGCTGAACTTCGTAAACGGGTCAGGAGGAGAGTGATTGCACTCCCCAAAAGAACTGATGTAAAATAAGCTTGAACTGGATATGACACCTATCATTAAACATGAACCATGCAGTTTAATAAGTATGCTAACTGACTTGATCAATTAAATATATATGTAGAAGAAAAAAATTATATTTTAATTGCTTTGGCACCCTGGGAAGGTTGAGGTAAATTGTTTACGATAGTTGACATTGCTGTTAAGCAGATGAAACGTTGCTTGTACAATTGCTTTGTATCTACAAGGATGTAATATGTGTTCACACAATGAAATGTTCACTCTTGGAGCCGAGGAAATAAGCAAGAGACATGCTTTTAGCGTACACCACTGTAACCGCAGAGGTGCTGAGACAGCACGTTAAACTAATGGAAGAGGTAATTCAAAACATTTCATAATAAGGAATAGAAAGCCAATAAGATGGAAACTCATAGTCTTTGCTGGTACAGTTTACAATGCTGTCTGTGGTGTAATTATTCTAAAACACAGTTCAACATAATGTCAATTCAGAGACAGGTGAACAAAACCATCGCCTGTGCTGGCAACATTCAAGGAATCCTGGCCTTGAAGAATAAGAAACTTTCATGTCGTCTTCAGTGTTTTTTGTTAAGTATTTATACCATCTTGTAAAATAAATGATACTGGATTCATAAGTAGCCGTTATTTATAACTTGTTAGGTCAGGCACAACTGAGAACCCGAATGTAATAAATTGAAAATTCAGAGCTGAGAATTTTTAAATCAAAGTTTATTCAGCTTCAAAATCCCAAAATATGCAATGGTGTAACTTGTGCCAGACGTTGGAAAGGCTTAAACGAAATGAATGGTTGTGAAGTTGAGTCGAATCTTGCTCTGATTAGTCTGACCAACTTTTTTTTTCGTTCAAGGAAGGAAATTCCTAAGCGAAACAACCAGACAGAGATCCACAAGACCTGTGAATAAGATGTCATTTGAATTACGAGGTAAAAAATTGGTCAAAAACATAGAACGAATATCAGCGGAGAAGAGGAATAATTTAGTATTTTAAGCTTCCAAGAATCATGGAATCATAGAAACATAATATGTTTAAGGCACAGAAAGAGGCCACTTTGACCCATCGTGTCTATGCCAGTCGAAAAAGGATCCACCTATTCCAAACCCACCTTCCAACATTTGGTTCATAGCCCTGCAGATTATGGTAGTTGAGCTGCATATCCAGACTCCTTTTCAATGAGTTGAGCGTCTCTGCCTCAACCACCCTTCCAGGCAGTGAGCTCCAGATTCCTACCATCCTCTGGGTGAAAAATGTTTTTCCTCATTTCCCCTCTATTACTCCAGCAATCAGTTTAAAGCCATGCCCTCTCGTCACTGACTTCTCTGCTAAGGCGAATAGATCCTTCACCTCCACTCTTTCGAGGCTCCTCATGATATTGTACATTTCAGTCAGATCTCGCCTACGCATTTCTGTTCCAAGGAGACTAAACCCAGCCTACCCAATTTTTCATCCTACTTGCATTTTTCCTTTCCTAGCAACATCCGCGGAAATCTGCTTTGTACCCTCTGCAGTGCAATTACATCCTTTCTGAGATTGAGAGAGAGAGAGATTGAGTGAGAGAGATTGAGGGGGAGTGATTGAGGTAGAGAGAGATTGATGGAGAGGTGCCCGTATCCCTCTATTCCCTTCCTATTCATATATTTGTCAAGTAGTCTCTTAAACGTTGCTATCGTATCAGCTTCCACCACCTCCCCTGGCAGAAATTTCCAGGCACTCACCACCTTCTGTGTAAAAAACTTGCCTCGCACATCATCTCTAAACTTTACCCCTCGCACCTAAAACCTATGACCCCTAGTAACTGACGCTTCCACCCTGGGAAACAGCTTCTGACTATCCACTCTGTCCATGCCACTCATAACTTTGTAAACCTCTATCATGTCGCCCCTCCACCTCCGTCGTTCCAGTGAAAACAATCCGAGTTTTTCCAACCCCTCTTCATAGCTAATGCCCTCCAGACCAGGCAACATCCTGGTAAACCTCCTCTGTACCCTCTCCAAAGCCTCCACGTCCTTCTGGTAGTGTGGCGACCAGAATTGCACGCAATATTCTCAGTGTGGCCAAACTGAGGTTCTGTACAGCTGCAACATGAGTTGCCAATTTTTATACTCTATGCCCCGACCGATGAACGCAAGCATGCCATATGCCTTCTTGACTACCTTATCCACCTGCGTTGTTACTTTCAGTGACCTGTGGACCTGTACGCACAGATCTTTCTGCCTGTCAATACTCCAAACGGTTCTGCCATTTACTGTATACCTCCCACCTGCATTAGACCTTCCAAAATGCATTACCTGGCATTTTTTCCGGATTAAACTCCATCTTCCATTTCGCCGCCCAAGTCTCCAACCGATCTATATCCTGCTGTATCCTCTGACAATCCTCATTATTATCCACAACTTCACCAACCTTTGTGTCTTCCGCAAATTTACTAATCAGACCAGGTACATTTTCCTCCAAATCATTTATATATACTACAAACAGCAAAAGTCCCAGCAATGATCCCTGCAGAACACCGCTAGTCACATCCCTCCATTTAGAACAACACCCTTTCACTGTTACCCTCTGTCTTCGATGACTGAGTCAGGTCTGTATCCATGTTGCTAGCTCACCTCTGATCCCGTGTGACTTCACCTTTTGCACCAGTCTTCCATGCGGGACCTTGTCAAAGGCTTTACTAAAGTCCATATTGACAACATCCACTGCCCTTCCTTCATCAATCATCTTCGTCACTTCCTCAAAAAACTCAATCAAATTAGTAAGATACGCCCTCCCCTTCACAAAGCCATGCTGTCTCTCGCTAATAAGTTTGTTTGTTTCCAAATGGGAGTAAATCCTGTCCCGAAGAATCCTCTCTAATTGTTTCCCTACCACTGATGTAAGGCTCACCGGCCTAAAATTTCCTCGATTATCCTTACCACCCTTCTTAACCAAAGGAACAACATTGGCTATTCTCCAGTCCTCTGGGACATCACCTGTAGCCAATGAGGATGCAAAGATTTCTGTCAAGGCCCCAGCAATTTCTTCCCTTGCCTCCCTCAGTATTCTAGGGTAGATCCCATCAGGCCCTGGGGACTTATCTACCTTAAAGCTTTGCAAGACACACAACACCTCCTCCTTTTTGATAATGAGCTGACTGAGACTATCTGCAATCCCTTCCCTAGGCTCATCATACACCAAGTCCTTTTCCTTGCTGAATACTGATGCAAAGTACTCATTTAGCACCTCACCCATTTCCTCTGCCTCCACGCATAAATTCCCATCTCTGTCCTTGAGTGGGCCAAGACTTTCCCTGGTTACCCTCTTGCTCTTTATATATGTATAAAAGGCATTGGGATTATCCTTAATCCTGTTTGCCAATGCCTTTCCATGACCCTTTTTAACCCTCCAAACTCCTTGCTTAGGTTCCTTCCTACTGTCTTTATATTCCTCAAGTGCTTCATCTGTTCCAAGCATTCCAGCCCTCACAAATGATTCATTTTTCTTTTTGACTAGGCTCACAATATCACATGTTATCCAAGCTTTCAGAAACTGCCAAACTTGTCTTTCTTCCTCACAGGACCATACAGGTCGTGGACTCTAATCAGCTGACGTTTGAAAGACTCCCACATGTCAGATGTTGATTTACCCTCAAACAGCAGCGCCCAATCTAAATTCTTCAGTTCCTGCCTAATATTGTTATAACTAGCCTTCCCCCAATTTTGCACGTTCATCCGAGGACTACTCTTATCCTTATGCACAAGTACATTAAAACTGATGGAATTATGGTCACTGCTCCTGAAATGCTCCCCCACTGAAACCTCAGCCACCTGGCCGGGCTCAACTCCCCAATACCAGGTCCAAAATGATCCCATCCATAGTTGGACTATCGACATACTGTTTCAAGAAGCCCTCGTGGATGCTCCTCGCAAATTCTGCCCCATCCATGCTCCTGGCACTAAGTGACTCCCAGTCAATATAAGGGAAATTAACAAAAACAAGAAATGCTGGATTCACTCAGCAGGTCTGGCAGCATCTGTGGAAAGAGAAGCAGAGTTAACGTTTCGGGTCAGTGACCCTTCTTCGGAACCCTGACCCGAAACGTTAACTCTGCTTCTCTTTCCACAGATGCTGCCAGACCTGCTGAGTGAATCCAGCATTTCTTGTTTTTGTTTCAGATTTCCAGCATCCGCAGTATTTTGCTTTTATATAAGGGAAATTAAAATCACCCACCCCTGCAACCCTGTTACCTTTACATCTTTCCAAATTCTGTCTACATATCTGCCCCTCTACCTCCCGCTGGCTGTTGGGAGGCCTGTAATAAACCCCCAACATCGTGACTGCACCCTTCCTATTCCTAAGATCCACCCACATTGCCTTGCTGCATGACCTCTCTGAGGTGTCCTCTCGCTGTGCAGCTGTGATATCCACCTCGACCAGTAATACAATTCCTCCACCCCTTTTACATCCCCCTCTATCCCGCCTGAAGCTTGTAAAGCCTGGAACATTTAGCTGCCACTCCTGCCCTTCCCTCAACAAAGTCTCTGTAATAGCAACAACATCATATTTCCAAGTACTAATCCAAGCTCTAAGTTGATCTGCCTTTCCTCTTATACTTCTCGCGTTGAAACAAATGCACTTCAGACCACCAGTCCGGCTGTGCTCAGCAACATCTCCCTGCCTGCTCTTCCTCTTAGTCCTACTGGCCTTATTTACTATGCCCTCCTCATTTACTTCACTAGCTGTCCTACTGCTCCGGTTCCCACCCTCCCTCCCACACTAGTTTAAACCCTCCCGAGTGACGCGAGCAAAACTTGCAGCCAGGATATTAGTGCCCTTCCAGTTTAGATGAAACCCGTTCTTCTTGTACAGATCCCATCTGTCCCTGAAGAAAGCTCAATGGTCCAGATATCTGAAACCCTCCTTTCTACACCAGATGCTCAGCCACGTATTTAGCTGCACTATCTTCCTATTTCTAGCCTCACTGACACGTGGCACAGGGAGTAATCCAGAGATTACAACCCTAGAGGTCCTGTTTTTTAACTTTCTACCCAGCTCCCTGAACTCCCCTGCAAGACTTCATCACTCTTCCTGCCTATGTCATTGGTACCGATGTGAACCACAACCTCTGGCTGTTCATCCTCCCCCTTCAGAATGCCCTCTGTCCTTTCAGAGACATCCTTGACCCTGGCACCAGGGAGGCAGCATACCTTCCTGGAGTCTCTTTCACGTCCACACAAGCGCCTACCTGTGCCCCTGACTATAGAGTCCCCTATAACTATTGCTCTTCTGCGCTTTGTCCGCCATGCTGAACAACAGTGCCAGCCGTGATGCCACTGCTCTGGCTGCTGCTGTGCTCCCCTGATAGGCTATCTCCCCCAACAGTATCCAAAACCGTACACTAGTTAGAATGGGGGATAGCCACAGGGGATTCCTGCACTGACTGCCTGCCCCTTCTAGCGGTCACCCATCTATCCTCCTGCATCTTGGGTGTAACCACTTCTTTAAAACTCCTGTCGATGACGCTTTCCGCCACCTGCATGCTCCTAAGTGCATCCAGTTGCCGCTCCAACCGATCCATGCGGTCTGTGAGGAGCTGCAACTGGGTGCACGTCCTGCAGATGTCGTCGCCCGGAACGCTGGAAGCATCACGTACTTCCCACATCTCACAAGTGAATTCATTGTGTAGAAAGTTCCCATGAAAACCTTGAATTAAAGTTCTGAGCATCAAGCTGGTATAATTCCCGAATAAAGCCGGTGTTTTGGGCAGTGCTGTGAATTTGACGGTGAAATGAAATATGCATCTGCCTTTTGAATTAGAAGTGTGCTTCTCAGACTGGATTTCTCTGTCTGTCTGTCTGTCTCTCTCTCTCTCTCCATCTGTCTCTCTGAATGAGTGTAACAGGAGGGCGAGAGATGCAGGAGAGTGAGGGAAACATGGAGGGAATCAGACGGGGAGAGAGAGCTCGCCGCCTGTTATCCTACTGCTGCTTGTGAGATCTTGCTGTGTACCAATCGCCAACAGCATTTCCAACATTGCAACAGTGACGGCCACTTTAAAAATTAATTCATTTGATTGTCAAATGCTTCCGTGACTCAGCAATTAAATGGCTGAAATGTGAAGGTTTGTAAAGGCTTGTTATCATTCCCAAATAATGCTGGTGTTTTCGGATGTGGGCTGGGGGCCATTTGGTTTCAGATTTTCAGTGATGGGAATCTGGATTTCTGTCTTCTACAGGAGACGGGGTGGTGATCGCCAGTGTTTCTGTGTTTTTGCAACGAGGCAGAAACAGATGTAAAGGGATGCACAGAGGAACAGATGGAGAGAGAGAGAGGGAGACAGCAGGAAATGACATGGCAAACACATCCACACTTCCCAGCCTCTGGCTGTGTGTCGGGGGATGTGTTTGCAAGATGGGGAGTCACTGAGAGATTGTTTTACATCAGTGAGTGAGCGAAAGAGCCATGGTCTCCTGCTGTGCTTTATTTCTGTTCAAAAATGCTTTGTTTTGTTTGAATCAATTTTATTTCTCTTATTCCAAGGAGAGACTTTTCGGAAGCTGCAGCTGTGATGATGCAGATGGAGAATCTTTGGCCACGTGGAATCCACAGACAACAGCTTTAGCTGATTGGGAAGATTGGGAAGCGCTGCTCCAGAACAGTCAATGTAATCCCGTCGATGTCCCTCTCTCCATCTCTTGCTGCAACTTGTTCCCTGTACCTTCCTCCTTGTTCCTTGCTCGGTTTGCTCACATCTTTAAATCCCTACCTCTGTATCTCTCAACATCCTTTCCATCTCTGCCCCTGTCTAGAGCCTCACAGGTTTCCATTTTCACTCTCTTTCTGTGATGCTCTGCATCTTTATCTGTCTCTCCAAGTCCATTTCTTCTCTCACTCACCTCCAAATCCCTGAATCTTTCCATCTCTGCTCCTCCTTTCCTGCAAGATTATTTCTGCATCCCACCCCCACCCCACCCCGTCCCAGGACAACCCTCTCCATTCTGTGAAACACATCTTACTTTGTATCTCTGCCCCTCCACATCTTTCTTTCATTGCATCTCTCTCTCTTTGTCTGAGATCTTTCTGAATATCAACATCTCTCTGTGTATGTCTCCATTGCTCTCACTCTCTCTCCCTCTCTGCCTTTCTCAGTATTTATGACACTCTGTTCTCAGATTCTCTCTCACTGGTTTCTGACTCCCTGCATTTCATTCTCCATCTCTCTTCACATTTATTTCTCTGTCTCTCTGTTCTGTCCGAATCCCAGCATCTGTTTTCTGTGTCTCTGTCCCTGTGCCTGGGGGTGGATTTAAATTCGCTGGTGTTGTGCAGGGTGATTGTGAACGGGATCCTGGTTTCAACCTCCCTCCAGTTTTGCTCCTATTGAAGTAAAAACAAGGGACAGATGCTGAACGGACAGCCGATTCACAACCACCCTCCTCCCCTCCACCCTCCTTTTACCATTGGCACCAAGTCCATGTCCAGCACAGTGTTACTTTGCCGCTCTGTGTATCTGCTCCCCGACTGTATCTGCCTGTCATGCTGTGACTCAATGGGGCAAGGGACAGATCAACCATGATCTAACATGGGTGGGACAGGCTCAAAGGGCTGAATGGCCTCCTCCCATCCCTGTGCCAGTCCGTGTGTGTGTTTGTGTGTGTCTCCCTCTGTTTGATTTCCTGAAGCCGATGGGGAGAACAGGTGAAACATCTTTCTGCAGAGAGGAATGTGTCTGGGGCTGGGATCTTCCTGTGCATTAAAGTCTCAGAATGCCAATTAGCCTCTGGAGGTACTTGCTCTATGCTCGATCCTGTGTTTGGCCGGACAGGAGTTAAAGGTCCCGGGGTCTGGGCGCCAGCTGATGGAATTCCAGTGGCTTATCCAGACCAGGAATTAATTTGAATTCAAGATTGTCGGGAATTGGAGCCGCAACCAGGAAAGTGATGGAACTTGAAATAACACAGTGGTGGGCGGTGTTGAGGTGAGGGCTGTTCACGGAGGAGATGATACAGGGTGGTAATTAGTACAGTGGGGGGTTTCTGCAGGATAAGGAGCGTGTTAAGAAAGGCGGGAGTGTTTACAGTGGGGGCAGGGGGAGAATTAGATGGGAATAATCAAAGAGGGAATGCGTTATGTTAAAAATGGGAGGGAGGGGGAGTATTCTCCAGGTTTAAAATGGGAGGGGGAGGATTCTCCAGGTTTAAAATGGGAGGGGGCAGTGGAGCTTTTTTTTAGAACTTTAGAACATTACAGCGCAGTACAGGCCCTTCGGCCCTCGATGTTGCGCCGACCTGTGAAACCATCTGACCTAAACTATTCCATTTTCATCCATATGTCTATCCAATGACCACTTAAATGCCCTTAAAGTTGGCGAGTCTACTACTGCTGCAGGAAGGGCGTTCAACGCCCCTACTACTCTCTGAGTAAAGAAACTACATCTGACATCTGTCCTATATCTATCACCCCTCAACTTAAACCTATATCCCCTCGTGTTTGCCATCACCATCCGAGGAAAAAGACTCTCACTATCCACCCTATCTAACCCTCTGATTATCTTATATGCCACTATTAAGTCACCTCTCCTCCTCTTTCTCTCTAATGAAAACAACCTCAAATCCCTCAGATTTTCCTCATAAGACCTCCCGTCCATACCAGGCAACATCCTAGTAAATCTCCTCTGCACCCTTTCCGAAGCTTCCACATCCTCCCGATAATGAGGTGACCAGAACTGCACACAATACTCCAGGTGCGGCCGCGCCAGAATTTTGTACAGCTGCAGCATGACCTCGTGGCTCCGAAACTCGATCCCCCGACTAATAAAAGCCAACACACCATGTGCCTTCTTACCAGCCCTATTAACCTGGGTGGCAACTTTCAGGGATTTATGCACCTGGACACCAAGATCTCTCTGCACATCTACACTACCAAGAATCTTCCCATTAGCCCAGTACTCTGCATTGCTGTTACTCCTTCCAAAGTGAATCTTCTCACACATTTCCGCATTAAACTCCATTTGCCATCTCTCAGCCCAGCTCTGCAGCCTATCTATGTCCCTTTGTAACCTACAACATCCTTCGGCACTATCCACAACTCCAACGACCTTAGTGTCATCCGCAAATTTGCTAACCCACCCTTCTACACACTCATCCAGGTCATTTTTAAAAATGACAAACAGCAGTGGCCCCAAAACAGATCCTTGTGGTACACCACTAGTAACTAAACTCCAGGATGAACATTTGCCATCAACCACCTCCCTCTGTCTTCTTTCAGCTAGCCAATTTCTGATCCAAAGCACTAAATCACCTTCAATCCCATACTTCCGTATTTTCTGCATAAGTGTACCGTGGAGAACCTCATCAAAAGCCTTACTGAAATCCATATACACCACATCCACTGCTTTCCCCTCATCCACCTGTTTGGTCACCTTCTCGAAAAACTCAATAAGGTTTGTGAGGCACGACCTACCCTTCACAAAACCGTGCTGACTATCGCTAATGAACTTATTCTTTTCAAGATGATTATAAATCCTATCTCTGATACCCTTTTCCAACATTTTACCCACAACTGAAGTAAGGCTCACAGGTTTATAATTACCAGGGCTGTCTCTACTCCCCTTCTTGAACAAGGGGACAACATTTGCTATCCTCCAGTCTTCCGGTACTATTCCTGTCGACAATGACGACATAAAGATCAAGGACAAAGGCTCTGCAATCTCCTCCCTGGCTTCCCAGAGAATCCTAGGATAAATCCCATCTGGCCCAGGGGACTTATCTATTTTCACACTTCCCAAAATTGCTAACACCTCCTCCTTGTGAACCTCAATCCCATCTCGCCCAGATGTCTGTATCTCAGTATTCTCCTCGACAACATTTTCTTTCTCTATTGTAAATACTGACGAAAAATATTCATTTAACGCTTCCCCTATCTCCGCTGATTCCACACACAACTTCCCACTACTATCCTTGATTGGACCTAATCTAACTCTAGTCATTCTTTTATTCCTGTAATACCTATAGAAAGCCTTAGGGTTTTCCCTGATCCTATCCGCCAATGACTTCTCGTGTCCTCTCCTCGCTCTTCTTAGCTCTCTCTTTAAATCCTTCCTGGCTAGCTTGTAACTCTCAAGCGCCCGAACTGAGCCTTCACGTCTCATCCTAACATAAGCCTTCTTCTTCCTCTTGACAAGCGCTTCAACATCTTTAGTAAACCACGGCTCCCTCACTCGACAACTTCCTCCCTGCCTGACAGGTACATACTTATCAAGGACACGCAGTAGCTGCTCCTTGAATAAGCTCCACAATTCGATTTTGCCCATCCTCTACAGTTTCCTTCCCCATCCTACGCATCCTAAATCTTGCCTAATCGCATCATAATTTCCTTTCCCCCAGCTATAATTCTTGCCCTGCGGTATATACCTGTCCCTGCTCATCGCTAAGGGAAACTTGTGTTCACTATCACCAAAGTGCTCACCGACATCTAAATCTAACACCTGGCCGGGTTCATTACCCAGTACCAAATCCAATGTGGCATCGCCCCTGGTTGGCCTGTCTACATACTGTGTCAGAAAACCCTCCTGCACACACTGGACAAAAACAGACCCATCTAAAGTCCTCGAACTGTAGTATTTCCAGTCAATATTTGGAAAGTTAAAGACCCCAATAACAACTGCCCTGTTACTCTCACTCCTGTCGAGAATTATCTTCGGTATCCTTTCCTCTACATCTCTGGAACTATTCGGAGGTCTACAGAAAACTCCCAACAGGGTGACCTCACCTCTCCTGTTTCTAACCTCGGCCCATACTACATCAGTAGACGAGTCCTCAAACCTCCTTTCTGCCGCGGTAATACTCTCCTTGATTAGCAATGCCACCCCCCTGCCTCTTTTACCATCTTCTCTGTTCTTACTGAAACATCTAAATCCCGGAACCTGCAACATCCATTCATGTCCCTGCTCTACCCATGTCTGCGAAATGGCCACAACATCGAGATCCCAGGTATCAACCCATGCTGCAAGCTCAGCCACCTTATTCCGATGCTCCTGGCGTTTAAGTAGACACACTTTAAATCAAGTTCTTGCTTGCCAGTGCCCTCTTGCGTCCTTGTCACCTTATCCCTGTCCTCACTCCTGTCGACATCCTGTGCACTGGAACTACAATTTAGGTTCCCATCCCCCTGCTGAATTAGTTTACACCACCCCCACCCCCCGAAAAGCAACAGTAAATCTCCCTCCCAGGATATTGGTACCCCTCTGGTTCAGGTGAAGACCGTCCTGTTTGTAGAGGTCCCACCTACCCAGAAAGAGCCCCAATTATCCAGGAAACCAAAACCCTCCCTCCTACACCATCCCTGCAGCCACGTGTTCAACTCCTCTCTCTGCCTATTCCTCGCTTCGCTAGCACGTGGCACGGGCAACAAGCCAGAGATAACATCTCTGTTTGTTCTCGCTCTAAGCTTCCACCCTAGCTCCCTGAATTTCTGCCTAAAATCCCCACCTCTCTTCCTACCTACGTCGTTGGTGCCTATGTGGACCACGACTTGGGGCTGCTCTCCCTCCCCCTTAAGGATCCCAAAAATGCTATCCGTGACATCACGAACCCTGGCACCTGGGAGGCAACACCCCAACCTTGAGTCTCTCTCGTTCCCACAAAATCTGTTCCCCTAACTATGGAGCCCCAATGACTAATGTTCTGCTCCTCTTCCCCATTGCCTTCTGAGAAACAGGGACAGACTCTGCGCCAGAGACCTGTACCTCATTGCTTACCCCTGGTAAGTCGTCACCCCCAACTGTATCCAAAACGGTATACCTGTTGTTGAGGGAAACGGTCACAGGGGATCCGTGCACTGCCTGCTGGTTCCCTCTCCTTCCCCTGACGGTAACCCATCTACCTACTTCTTTTACCTGAGGTGTGACGACCTCCCTATAACTCCTCTCAACAACCCCCTCCGCCTCCCGAATGATCCGAAGTTCATCCAGCTGCAGCTCCAGTTCTCTGACGCGGTTCTCGAGGAGCTGGAGTTCGGTGCACTTCCCACAGATGCAGTCAGCAGGGACTCTCTTGGCGACGCTTACCTCCCACATTCTGCAGGAGGAACATTCATCTGCCTTAACCTCCATTCCCACGATCTAAATTCCCAACAAATCTACTGAAAACCAAAAAATAGTCAAAACTTGTTAGCTTAGCAATCCGACGGACAGAGCTTTTTTTTGTTTCGAAGAGGAGGATGGGTAGGAGACATTACCCGAGTATTGTTTCGGGTAAAGCAACCGCCCAAATATGTAATCTCACTTACCCAGCAGTCCCCGCGTGCGCTCCGCAGATGCACGAGAAATGCTCTGCTCCCGCGGTTCTCTCTCTCTCTCTGTGGCTTCCGATTTTTTGGCACGCTTTTCAAAGCTCTGCTCCCGCTTCTCCAGGTTTAAAATGAGAGGGGGCAGTGGGGATACTCCAGGTTGAAAATGGGACGGGCAGTCTGTTTTCTACAGATTTAAAATGGGAGGGGGCAGTGGCGGTTCTCCAGATTTAACATGGGAGGGAGTGGTGGGGATTCTCCAGGTTTAAAATGGGAGGTGGCAGTGGGGAGTATCCAGGTTTAAAATCGGAGGGGGTAGTGAGGGGAATCCCGTCCGTTCATGGGGGCGGGGAGGTGGGCGGTGGTTTGTGGTGGTTATGTGTGGGACTTTTCATTGTGTGCATGGGGGTTAATTACTTGGGGTGCTGTTCACAGGATGGGGGTCTGTTCCTGGGGGTATTTAGATGGGGCTCTGTTCACAGGAGGGGTATTTTGATGGAAGTCTCTTCACAGGAAGGGTATTAGATGGGGGTCGGTTAGCATGGGGGTATCAGATAGGGGTCTCTTGACCAATTGTATTTACGTGATGGGTGGGGGGGGGCGCTATTAACGGGCGTGAATAAATTTCAGGGGAGATGTAAATTGTGGGGATAAATAAACTGCGGGGGAGACAAATTGTGGGGGGATAAATTGCGAGGGAATATAAATTGCAGGGGGGTATAAATTGCCGGGAGATATAAAAATTGCAGGGGGATATAAATTACAGGGGGATATAAATTGCCGGAGGATATAAACATTGCTGGGGAGATATATATTGTGGGAGGACATAAATTGGGAGGACATAAATTGTGGGCGGGATATAAATTGTGGGGGGGGGGGTGTAAATTGCTGGGGGATAAATTGCGTGGGGGGATAAATTGCGGGGGGATATAAATTTCGGGGCGATGCAAATGGCGGGGTGTTAGGGTTTGGAAAAGAAAGAGAAAATGAAAGTCAGAAATAGAGATAAAGAAAGAGAAAAGACAGAAAGAGAGATAAAGAAAGAGGGAGAAAAAGAAAGAGAAAAGATGGAAAGAGACAGAGAAGCAGAAAAGAGAGAGGAAGTCAGGCAAATAGAGAAAAGACAAAAAGTCAGAAATAGAGGAAAGACAGAAAGTCAGGGAAATGGAGAAAGACAGAGCCAGACCTAGAAATAGAAAAAAGACAGAAAGAGACAAAGAAAGATAGAGAAAATAAATAAACAGAGAAACTGAAGTGAGAGAAAAAATCAGAGAAAAGACAGAAAGTCAGAAGTATAGAGGAAAGACAGAGAGATAGAGAAATACGGAAAAGACAGAAAGTCAGGGAAATAGAGAAAGACAGAGAAAGGCGGGGAATAGAGACAAGACAGAGAGAGACAGAGAGACAGAGAAAAGATAGAAAGAGACTAAGAAAGTGAGAGAAAGAGACATAAGACAGAGACAGAGAAACAGAAAAAAGAAAGAAAGTCAGACAAATGGAGAAAAGACAGAAAGGCAGGGAAATAGAGAAAAACAGAGACAGGAAGAGAAAAAGAGACAAGACAGAGAGAGACAGAGAAATAGAGAAAAGACAGAAAGAGACAAAGAAAGAGAGAGAAAGAAAGAGAGAGAGAAAAGACAGATACAGAGAAACAGGAAAGACAGAGAAAGTCAGAGAAATAGAGAAAAGACAGAAAGTCAGAGAAATAGAGAAAAGACAGAAAGGCAGGGAAATAGAGAAAAACAGAGACAGGAAGAGAAATAGAGACAAGACAGAGAGAGACAGAGAAATAGAGAAAAGACAGAAAGAGACAAAGAAAGAGAGAGAAAGAAAGAGAGAAAAGACAGATACAGAGAAACAGGAAAGACAGAGAAAGTCAGAGAAACAGAGAAAAGACAGAAAGTCAGAGAAATAGAGAAAAGATAGAAAGTCAGAGAAATAGATAAAGGACAGAAAGAGACGGAGAAAAAGAGGAGGAAAAATGTTGAGGGAATGAACAGAGCCACAAATAAATTGCAGACAGCAAAGAGGCAGACAGAAAGCCAGTGAGAAAGACACACAGAGAATCACAGAGAGATTGAGAGAGAGAAGTACAGAGAAAGCCATTGAGACAGAAACACACACAATCACTCAGAGAGGAACACAACGTGAGAGAGGGAGGGATGGTGAGAGATGGAGGTACACAGAGATGGAGAGAAAGAGAGGGCGACAGAAAAACCGAGAGAGAGAGAGAAACAGAGATTGAGAATCCGGGGAAGAGAGAGAGAGAGAAAGACAAAGTGAGGGAGAGAGAGATTGAGAAACAGAGAGAGAGTGGGAGAGGACCAGAGAGAGAGATTGAGAAACAGAGAGTGAGAGAACCAGATAGAGAGAGAAAAACACAGAGAGAGAAGAAAACAGAGAGAGTTAGAGATAAATACAGAGAGAGAGAAACACAGATAGAGAGATTGAGAGAGAGACATTGAGGAACAGGGAGAGAGAGAAAAAACAGAGATAGAGAGAAAAACAGAGAGAGAGAGAGAAACTGAGTGAGAGAAAAACAGAGAGAGAGAGAGAGATAGACACACAGAGATAGAGAAAGATTGAGAGAGAGAATAAGATAGAGATTGAGGGAGAGAGATTGAGAGAGAGAGAGACGGAGTGAGAGAGACTGAGTCAGAAGGAGGGAGAAAGGCAGAAAGGGAATTGGAGAAAAGGGTCAGGACTGGGACAGAGAGAGGGGGATTCAGACTGGACTGTCACTCACACACGCACACACTGTAATCAGCTTGCAATTCACCTGGGCACAGAGACACAGAGACTGAGACACATGAACTCACTTTCACAAACCAGCCGCATGGAAAGAAAGAATGGAGGCCGATGTTGTCCTCATATATCCCAGAACTTGTCACTCAAAACAGCCAGTCCACCCAAAATATAGCTCATCCAACGAGCTCTCAGCTTCTTCCATCTGTACACTGCCTCCCAGGCATGGTGTG
The DNA here is from genome assembly GCF_036365525.1 of Heterodontus francisci. Taxonomy (NCBI): domain Eukaryota; kingdom Metazoa; phylum Chordata; class Chondrichthyes; order Heterodontiformes; family Heterodontidae; genus Heterodontus; species Heterodontus francisci. The sequence goes on from NC_090391.1 coordinate 74,778,044, forward strand.
TCTCTCTATGAACAGGGAATGGGGGAGAGAGGGATATTCCAGCCTTATCACAAATGGACCATTCCAGACAGAAACCTGCCTGTCTGTCTGTCTGTCCCCCAAAAACCTCATTAACAGAGCAGAAAATCTGCTGTAATTTAAAACCTGGAGGGGCCGGTTTGGATAATGACTATTTAACACTAATTGCATTAAATGTCTTTCACTATTCACCTCCAGTTAACAGACGTTCAGCAAATGACTGAAAATATCTCACTGCAGTTACCTTGAAATTCTGGCAGTGAGTTTTTGCTGGAGAGGCCGGTTTTACTGAAGTATAAACAGGAAGTTTTTACCCGGATTTTCAATTTCACTGTGTGATAAAGACTGAAACTAGAGCCACGTTAATGAAGCAGCCAAGAGAACTTTCACATCTGGTGACATTTCACACAACAGTTCTGACCCATATTTACAGTTATATTTGTCAATGATTCTTTGTTCTTTATCTGATGATGCTGTCTTTATGCATTAGCCAGTAATTAATCGAAAAAACCTTCTTAACAGTTACAACTTTAATGTCACAAGGGTTTACAAAGTTGGGAAATGGACATTTATCACAAATTGTATGAATGATCTTCCACTGTTCACCTCCAGTTTGTATAAAGCTCAGCGAGAATACCTGCACATTCTGACAAAGAATTTTTACTGTTGTAATAAAGTGTCACTTGTTTCCATTTGCTTCCTTACTTTTTCTTTCCTCTGCTGTCCTGGGGGATTCAGAGATGATTTTTGTTCATCGCTTGTCCACATTCAGGTGGCTCCAGCTCCTCTGCAGCTGCTGTCCTGGAGAAATTAATTGCATTCAAAAACTTTTCCTCAGTTTGGAGACATGAGGAGAGGCTGTTTACACTAGCAGAAGGGGGTGAAACAAATAGGCAGCGAGTTGTTATGGTCTGGAATTCACTGTCAGACAGGATTGTGAAAGCAGATTCCATGTTAAATTACAAAAGACAATCGGATCAAAACTTTAATTACTCTGAGTTATAGTACAGAAGATGCCAGCAGAGAGATATAAGTGAGAGCAAAAGAGAGATGTTATAACATTAGTGGTGAAGAATTCAACACAACTTATTTAGAGAGATTTATTTGTAAATGATTGTTGACTTTTATTTGATGCTGTTGTTTTGTTTAAGAATTATTTTTAATCACTCAAAATAATTTTCCAAATAGGAAGCAGTTTAATGTTACAAGTGTTTACATAGTAGGAAAATAGCCATTTAACAACAATGGTATTGAAATTATTTTATTCAGCATCTCAAGTTTACAGAAAATTAACTTCTCAAACATTTAGAAACTTTCAGACTCTCAGTGACACTGAATCTCCCATCAGCAATTGCTCACCATCTCCATCTGTTGGTGTCCTTGTCTCACTGCAGTTACTGTCCCACTCTCACCATCTCCATCTGCATGGTGTCCCTGTTTCATTGCAGTTACTGGCCCCTCTCACAATCTCCATCTGCTGGTGTCCCTGTCTCACTTCAGTTACTGTCCCCCTCTCACCATCTCCATCTGCTGATGCCCCTGCCTCAGTGCAGTTTCTGTCCCCTCTCACCATCCCCATCTGCTGGTGTCCCTGTCTCACTGCAGTTACTGTCCCTCCTCTCACCATCTCCATCTGCTGGTGTCCCTGTCATGAGGGTGTGATGGCTCCCACAGTGGCATAGCATGCTGGATGTTTAAAATGGTGGATATTGTTTCTGGACGCTTCCAGTTGCATAGACGACCACATGTTCAGGAAGTGTCACCAGCTGCAAAAAGCTGATCTCCTGGGTTTTCAGCTTGTGACCTGGCAGGAGACACTGTGCCGCATCCGTGAGACTGAGAACTATGTAGTTAGTCTGTTTAGAGATACGTTCACACTGTAGGTGAAGAGGGTGCAGGCAGAGAGGGGATGGGTGACCACCAGATAGACTAGGAGGACCAGGCAGGTTGTCCAGGTTTCCGCTGAGTCGATCACGCTCACTGATAGATTTCCCTCTTTGCATACAGGTGAAGATGATGGTTCCTCATGGTTGTGCAACCACAGCTAAGTCCGTGAAACCACGGACAGCTCAGCTGCATAGGACAGGAGGAAGAGGAGTGGAAAAGTGAAAATGGTAGGGGATTCAATAATTAGGGGAACAGACAGGCATGTCTGCGACCATAGATGTGAATCCAGGATGGTATGTTGTCTCCCTTGGTGACAGCATCAAGGATATCACTGTGCAACTGCAGGGTGGGTGAACAGCTGGAGCTCATGGTCAACATCTCTACCAAAGACAGGGAGAAAGAGGAATGAAGGCCATGGAAACAGATTTCTGGGAGAAAGGAAAGAAATTAAAAAGCAAGACTTCAAAAGGAGTAAGTTCATGATTTCTCCCAGTGCTACATGCTGGTGAGTACAGAAATAGAAGTGTGGAGCAAATGAAGGTGGGGCTGGAAAGATGTTGCAGGTGGGAGGACTTCAGATTCTTGAGGCATCAGTACTCTTTCTGGGCAGGAGGAAACTCGACAAGAAGGATGGATTAGACCTTAGCAGGACGGAGACCAATATCCTCGCAGGACGATTTACGATGATGCTGGCGAAGTTTGAAACTAGCTTGGCAGAGGATGGGAACCTGTGAGGGATTTCAGATAGGAGAAAAAAGAAGCTGGTGAAGGTAGTGACAAAGGAAGTAAGCGAATGTGGAAGGCAGCAGAAAAAAGGCCACCATCAATTCGGGTCAAAATACGGGGAAACAAGTTATAAAAGGCCCAATTTAAGGCCCTCCATCGACTGCATGTCGCATTTGCATTAAGGTAGAATCGATGAATTGATGGAACATTAGTAAACAAGAATGATCTTTAACGGACACGTGGCTGCAGCTGACCAAAGCTGGCAACTGAAATCTCAGGGGTATTCACCATTTAGGAAGGATAGGAAAAAGGAAAAGGATGTGAGGTAGTAATGGTAATGAAGGATGAGTTGCTGCATTAGTTCAATTCTGCAATGCACAAATAACTCATTTTAATCACTTAATTGAAAGTTCACCGTTAAGGAAGCAGCCATATCCCACAATGAAGAAAAGCAGCCTTGAGAGAGATATTCCACACTTGGTATATAATTACTGAATGACCAAAGTTAAAGGGGACAGCCAGAATCCACAGTGAAGTAGAGCAGCCCTGAAGCAAACATCCACACACTTGGAGTTAAATTGCTGAATGGTCACAGTCGAGTGAAGGGCATCACTGAAACAACATGAGACTACAGGTATGATAGATGATGTTTGAAAGAACCACCTTATTGCTCAGCGAATCAGGCTTTAATTTCCATGAGTTAATTGATGTGATTAGAATAGTCCAGTCCTCGCATTTTTCCAGTTAAACTTCAGAAACATATGTATTTTATGACAATGGGGACTGAACTAGATGTCGTAATCTGTTCAAATTTTAAAAAAATGCAATTTCAATTTCCCCGTGGAGATCCCACAGGGTATAAATTGTAGGCTCTGGGAATGTATCACCTCAGAGTTTAATATAGAGAGATTGCCTGCTGTACAAAGGGACAGATCACATCATACAGAAAATGCTTGAAACACTGAGCAGTATCAGGAAAATATATTACCTGATCCTTGCCTTCATTGGTGTTCCTGATAAGTGATTATAACCATTGAAGTTGTGCAAAACTGTGTGTGAGCTGGTCTATATTTCTTCTCTGATAAAAAAAATCTTACTTGGTGATATAGTGGGGAGAGATATACAGACAGCCGATCACTGATATCATTTTCTTATGTCAAATATCCTGCATTTTCGCTGCGGTTTTATTGTATTCCCTTAACTGATAATAAACCTCTGATTGTAACTGATCGGCACTCTGAATTATCGAGTTATTGCATTTAGTGTAAAATCGTGTAAAGTTAACTTTGATATCATTGAAGCCAAATCTTTAAAATAAGGTATTAGTGGGACCATCTTTCACTGTAGAATTGTGCTGAGTGTAGATCACTAACTGGAGCGAAACATCTGACTCCAGTGGTCATGTACTAATGTGGAATTATGCGGAGTGTTGGTCATGAACTGGAGTGGGACACCTGATCCCAGTGAGCATGTTTTACTGCAATGACTGCAATTGTCCAATCCGATTTCTGTTTTGAAATCTTTGCTTCAGATAAAAGATTTCTCTATTGAGATGCCTTTGGGTCTTATGAATGGATTGCCAAGCAGAAGATGTTTACTGAAGTTTTCTAATCCATATATAAATTTAAATGTATTTATATTTCTGTGTTTCTTTTTGAACTGTTCCTACTGAAACAGATGCTAAATATTCACCGACAATTAAACCGCAGGACAGCACTGATACAGTATTCCAATACTGTAATAATTACTTATTCTTAAGCTGAGTATAGTTAATGTGAACACTGGATATTTTATTGCTGATTAATCCCTTCACCGAACATAGTCCTGTGAAGCTGTGGGTCACGTATGCTGAAACCAATTACCAATTAATGGCACAGGATAAATATTGGGCTGTGTTTGTTGAATCGTCCACTGCTGTAACAGATTCATCTTTCACGGATGAGTTCATGTCTCAGTTTCAGAATCTCACCAGATGTAACCTGTACCAATCTCTGCCCTTGGCTCACTGAGTTGTGTCCCTGTGACGAGATACCTACAGCTAATAAACATACATATCCGATTTTCATAATACAGAGATCAGACCAAGTGAGGTAAATAATAACTTAGTAAATATGAATGGTGAAATAAACAGTACACTTCTCTCAGCTTGGTATCATCTGATTAAAAATAATTGCACCATCTCGAGTGCATCAGTATCCTTTTTGTAACATGGAGACTAGAACTACACACAATACGCCAAGTTTTGTAAAACAATGGTTCTATTTTAGTATAAGATCAGCTCTTTGTCTTTGTTTTTCAAATCCAATCCTCTGGAATTGAACTCCTGTGATTGGTCTGTCTCTTACGGGCCTGTTAACATGTGTTGCTACTTTAAATGATTTGAGAATCTGTCCCCTGAACCCCTTTTCCCCTTGTCGTCTTGTCTGCAAAGACTCTTGTCATCCAAGCATTATTTGAGATGCTTATTTTTCAGAACAAAATTCAGCTGCTCACACTTAGCACTCCTCAAAATAATTTCGCATTTAAATGCCCCTATCAAGCATTATTAATAACGTTTTCAGATATTTCGTTGTATTCTTACTCGGTATCAACTGTCCTTTGAATTTGGACTTGGCTGCAAATTGTGAAATTGTGCTTCTGCTTCCCACATCCATATGGTTTATTTAAATGGTGAAGGACAGTATTCGCAGCGCTGACCTTTGTGGAAAACCACTTCCCAACTTCTGCCAATCTCACAAAATATCTTTAACCCTTATTCCCTGTTTTTCTGTTTTTGTAGTCAGATTGTTGTCCATTCTGCTACTTGCCCCCTAATTTCACTTGCTCTGAGATTAGTCATCACTCTGATACTTATTGAAGACCTTTGGAAAATTAATGGCCATTACATCAACTCTATTACATGTATCTAATCTTTCCGACATTATTTAAAAATCCAATATGGTTGGTAAAGTATGACCTTCATTTTGGAATATGTGATGAATATTCTTCATTATATTCTGTGTTTCCAGGTATTGATCCGTCACATCTCAGAAAGGGGATTCCAGTAACTTATTTGCCGCTGACACTAACTGATATAGTTATTTGAACAAATCCTGCACTACGTGTAAAATACAACAACCCCATTAACTGTCCATCAGCCGTCTGCGACTGTTTCCTTACCTGATGATTATTAATGAACCGATAATAATGCCTCTTGTGCTTCTTCCCTATCTTTTTAGTATGTGCGGGCACAAGGAATCTGAACCATAGACTTTTCCCACTCTTCGTTACTTTATCAAATATTTCCCACTTTCTGCCTTAAATATTGTGAGATTTATTTTATTGGAATGTATTCACTATTATTGGACAGTTATTACTTTCCCTCAGAGACCTCTCTTCCCCTTCTTGAGGCTCTGATTCCTCATTCCCTGGATCATGTTGCCCTGAAAGTCCCAAAACACATGAGACTTCATATCTTCTGAGCTCGCAGATGTGTTCCAGAAATCAATTTACACGATTCTCTTTGTCAGTTTGTCCTGTCTGCTCCAAAGCCCAGTAAATGCGAGCTGTACTTAAACTCAATGGATGGAATCATTCCTGACAGATGCGATGGGCTGGGTCCTGTGCAGGAGGCAGGATTTCCTGAGTCGGCCTGAAATGTCACCCCTCACGCCACCCCCTCCCCTGCCGCCGCGCCCAGGACCGACCATCCTGTCTTTTCGGGTGAAAGTTTAACGAGACGGGATCCCCATCCCATTAAAGGCTTTATAGGGCCGTGGGTTACACAATCACAGGGCCGGCAGCTCAGCAGTAATGGCAGCACCACCGGGAGCGGTGGCCACTACAGGTACTAGGAACAGAAGAGCAGCAGTAGGCCAGTAAGCCCTTCGAGCCTTCTCCACCCTTCAGTACGATCATTCACTTCAATGCCTTTTCCCCACACTATCCCGATATCTCCTTATGTCCTTCGTATTTAGAAATCCCACAATCTCTGCTTTAAACCTGCTCAATGACTAAGCTTCCACAGCCCTCTGAGGCAGGGAATTCCAAAGATTCACAACCTTCTGAGTAAAGGAATTTCTCCTCGTCTCTGTCCTAAATGATTTCCTTCTTATTTTGAAATTGTGTCCACTGGTTCTAGACTCCCCACCCAGGGGAGAAATCTTGCTTGCAACTACCCTGTCTGTCCCTTTATGTATTTTTTAGGTTTGAATGAGATCACCTCTCATTCTTCGAAACTCGAGAGAATAGTCGCCCAGTTTCCGCAATTACTCTTCATAGGACATTCCCGCCATCCTGGGAGCAAGTCTCGTGAACCTTCGTTGCACTCCCTCTTTGGCAATAAGATCCTTCCCAGGGTAAGGGAACCAAAACTGCACACAATAATCTTGGTGCTGTCTAACCAAGGTTCTATACAATTGAAGCAAGGCTTCACTATTACTGCACTCAAATCCTCTTGTGATAAAGGCTAACATAGCATTAGCCTTCTTAATTGCGTGCTGCACCTGCATGTTAGCTTTCAGTGACTTATTGACAAAGATATGGAGGTCCCTTTGTACATCTACACTTCCTAATCTCTTGCCATTTAAGATATACTCTGCATATCTGCTGCTCCGGCCACAATGGATAACCTCACAATTTGTCACATTATATTATATCTTCCACTTTCTTGCCCACTCAGTAGGTCTGATTAAATCCCCTTGAAGCCAATTTGCATGTTCCTCAGAACACACATTCACACCTAGTTTTGTGTATTCCGCCAACTTGAAAATATTACATTTTGGTCCCTACATCCTAATTATTGACATTTATTGTGAACAGCTGGGGACTGAGTACTGATCCCTGTGGCACGTCACTATTTGCAGCCTGCCAATGGGAGCCTGCCAATGCCAATGACACGTTTGTTCCTATTCTCTGTTTTCAGCCTGCTAAACAATTCTTAATCCATGTCAGTATATTGCCTCCTATCCCACGTGCTTTAACTTTGCTATCAATCTGCTGTGGGTGACGTTTTCAATAGCCTTTGGAAAATCCAAGTATACCAGGTCCACCGACTCGCCTTTCTCAATTTTGCTGGTAAAATGTTCAAAAAGCTTCAACAGATTCGTCAAACGTGATTTCCCAGTCATGAACCCATGTTGACTATGCCCAATCACATCATTATTATTCAAGTGTCCATTTATCACATCCTGTAGAATAGATTTTTATATTGTCCCCACCACTGATGTAAGGCTAACACGTCTGCAGTTCCCTGTTTTCTCTTTCCCTCCCTTCGAAAATAGTGGTGTGACATTTGCTACCTCCAAATCTGCAGGAATCTTCGCCCCCATTCATTTCTCCAATGCAGCCTTCATCCTCACAATAATTTCTGTCATCTCCTCTTTCTCCCGAGTCCCTTGGATCTCTAATTTTGGGAGAGTTCTTGTATCTTCCTCAATGAAGAAAGGCACAAAGAAATATCCAGCTTCTCTGCAATGTATTTGTTCCAATTATAAATTTTGCTGACACTGCCTGTAATGGATCCACATTTGACTGAGCCAAACATTTCCTTTTTGTGGACATATAGAAGCTTTTTAAGTTCGTTATTTTGTTTGTTTTTTGATTATACATTCATATTCTTTTCTGTCTCTCTTTATCAGTTTTTGGTCCTGCTTTTATGTATTCTCAAATCTTCCCATTCCACTGGTTTACGACTGTTTCTGGCAACTTTATAGGCATTTTAGTTTAATCTTATACAACCCGTAACTTCCTTTGTTAGCCGCTGTTGACTGCCTTTACTTTTGGGTTTTTTGTACCTTGAAGGAATGTGCAGTTGCTGTAAGCAATGAACTATTTATTTGAAGACTATTCATTGCGTCTGTACTGTCAGACTTTTTAATGTATTTTCCCAATCCACCGCAGCTATTTTGCCCCTCATACCTTCATAATTTCCTTTGTTCAAAATTAACAGGTTGAATTACCTCACTTTCAAACATAACGTAAAATTCTATCATATATGGTCACTCATCCCGAAAGCATTTTTACCAACAAGATTATTAATTAACCCTTTCTCGTTACCTAATACTAGATCTAAAATAGCCTGGTCTCTAGTCTGTTCCTCAACATATTGCTCTCGAAAACCATTCCTGACACTCCAACGACAAGTCCTCCACAGCATTCGTGCTCATTAGATTTACCCTGTCCATCTGGAGATGGAAGTCACCCATAATCGCTGTATTATCCATGCTACATGTTTCTAATTTCATGATTAATACCATGCCCCACACTGTCACTACTGCTTTTGGCCAATAAGCAATTGCTACCAATGTTTACTGCCCCTTGCTGTTTCGTAGCTCCACCCAAACACCACATTTTTCTCATACGATTTGTGACCGTCCCTTACTAATATACTAAAGCAATCCCTCATTATCAGCACAAAACCAACTCCTTTTCCTGCTTTCCTTTCCATTCTAATTATTGAATCTCTTTGAATCTTCAGTTCCCAGTCTTGGGCACCCTACAGCCACGTTTCTGTAATGACAATGAAGTCATATCCATTTACCTCTATCTGGGCCTTTAAATAACCTACCTTGTTTCGAATGCTGCGTGCATCCAGGTATGTGCCCTTAACCTTGTCTTTTTAATATTATTCTGCATTCTAAACCTAGTTGAGGATTGTCTTTATATCGCCTACCTTCTACTGCTGCTGTCTACATTTCTGCCTCCTGTTTTAAGCTCTACATCCTTCCAATTTGAGCTCTGCCTCCGGTTCCCATTCCACTGACAAGATTGTTTAACCACCGCCGCCCCCCACCCCACCCACCCCCCAGCAACGCTGTCCAATCTCCCTGTGAGAATATTCGTTCCAGTCCTGTGAAGCTGTTGCCCCGTTAATAGGCCACTCAAGGCCTTCCGTTGGCCTCTGGGCATGAAGACATAATTTGGCCTATACAGCTCCAAGGAGAACCAGAACCTGCAATCATGGTGTCAGGCTCTGTGGTAAATGATTCTGCGGTGAATCTCCAAGCCCCCACAAGAAAACCCGACTTCGGAAGGAGAACAGGCTCCAGCACAATGAGCCCGATTCCCACCTAGTATCATTCCACAATCTTTTGCTGGTACATTCTGAGGGTCCCATTTGAAATTGATTGGCTTTGTGTCATTCGCTCACCATTTCCACTGGAATTCCATTCGTTGTCAGTGACTCTGGCCTGGGAATCAAACCCAACCCCGTTTTGTGATCCTGACACCTGTGCAGGAACCCTGTTGTAAATTATAGGTGTATGGACCTCGGGTGTAAACAAAGGGATATTACACACTCCAATAATGTCTCTGGAAGACTGTATAGGTTAAGCTGTGATTCATTTGCTCAGAATACGGGGACTATTCTTTGTTGTCTTCCTTCACATCTTTTTCAGATAGTTTGCTGACTGTGCTGGTGCTTTTTACTTCTTTTTCCTTGAACTGGAATATTTCATCAACTTTTTCTCTCAATCCCATCCGTCCCTGGGCTTCTCATGGCCGTCTCTGACACTTCCCTTTCCTTCCTCGACCATACTGCCTCTATTTCATGGATTGGCTATCCACGAATTTCTACTATAATCCCACTAACTCCCACAGTTACCTTGATTACCTTTCCTCCCACCCCACCTCCGAGAAAGGCTCTGTGCCATTCTCCCAGTTTCTCCATCTCTATTCCATCTGTTCCGATGATGCTACCTTTCAAACTAGTGCTTCAGAAATATCGTCATTATTCATCATCCAAGGATAACCCTCCACTGTGGTTAACAGGACCTTTCATCGTGTCTATCCTATTTTCCGTATAACTGCCTTCACCCATTCCCCTCCCAGCCAAATCTATCATAATGATCCCCTTGTCCTCACATTCCACCCCACTCGCCTCCACAATGAACACACCATCCTCCAACATTTCTACCATGTCCGGTTAAGTCCAGCACTAAACATATATTTGGCTCCTCTTCTACCACCCTGTTCCCTGCACTCCTCAAGTACCCCCAAAATCTGATAATTTTCCCGGTCATATTCCCATGCAAGGGCAGGAGAGGCAAAAGCTCCCTTTTCAACTCCTCCCTTCCCTTTATTCAAGGCGCCAAACAATCCTTCCCGGTGAAACAATTTGCTGTACTATTTACCGTTTAGTAATAGTATTCAGTACGCATGGTGACATCTGCTGGACATTGGGACAGGAGCAAATGCAGATTGGGTGATTGCATTGCATGACTCCTCCGTTCAGTCTGCAAGCATAATCCTGACCATCCAGTCACTTATCACTTTAATTCTACACCCTCCTCCACTCTGACCTCTCTACCGCTGACCCCCTATCCTCTTCCATTGCAGATCAATTTCGTATCGGTGTTTTATCGCATCACGGCTTCAACACGGAGATTAAAATATTCAGATAATAAACATTGCTTCCACTTTCTCGGAGACCTGTGCTGTTACTGGGGGATTGTTACACAGGGCGGCACAGTGGCACAGTGGTTAGCACTGCAGCCTCACAGCTCCAGGGACCCGGGTTCGATTCTGGGTACTGCTTGTGTGGAGTTTGCAAGTTCTCCCTGTGTCTGCGTGGGTTTTCTCCGGGTGCTCCGGCCAAAAGACTTGCAGGTTGATAGGTAAATTGGCCATTATAAGTTGTCACTAGTATAGGTAGGTGGTAGGGAAATATCGGGACAGGTGGGGATGTTTGGTAGGAATATGGGATTAGTGTAGGATTAGTATAAATGGGTGGTTGATGGTCGGCACAGACTCGATGGGCCGAATGGCCTGTTTCAGTGCTGTAGCTCTAATCTAATCTAATCAGAGTCAGTCAGAGTGGAGGTGGTGTAGGAATTCTCTGTTAATACACAGCTGGTGGGTTTACCCACCATTCTGTGTCACTTTTCCAGGCTCGTCTTTGCCAGATTGTCCAGGTTCCTCCTTCCTTCTGTAATCTGCTGTAACCATTTAAACCATCCACTTGTTAATCCTCTCCCTTTTCTTTGTCCCATTCGCCATAATTTTGTTCGTCTTTGCATCATTCCTGCCCTCCATCTGATCACAGACCTTCCCCGTTGTTCTTTCCTCTCCCATACACGACTTTTCACATTGCTTTAAAACTGTTAATCTCTAATATCGTCCAGTACTGGAGAAAACCTATCAGATTGAATCGTGAACTCCCTTTCTATATCCACAGATGTTGTCTGCCCTGCTAAGTGTTTTCTTTAATTCTTCCACTGGATGTGTGTGCTGCTGGAAAGGCCAGTATTGGTTGGTCATGCCTTATTTCCCTCGACAATTGAGTTATTTGCCAGACCAGTTCAGAGGGCAGCTAAGAGTCAACCACATTGCGCTTGGACTGGAGTCACATGCAGTCCATATCAAGTAAGGATGGCAGATTTCCTTCCCTGAAGGACATGAGTGAAGCAGATAATTTTTGACAATAAAAATGCTCGTATCACCATGACTGAGACGAACTTTGAATTCCTGCTTTTTGTTGATTTGCTGACTTTATGAATTAAATTGAATTTGAATTCCACCAACTCCCATGGTGGGATTTGAATCTGTGTCCCCGGGACATTAGTCTGGTCCTCTTGATTACTAGCTTAGTAGCAATAGCACTACAACACATTTTCCTCTTCAACATTGTCCTATTTACAATCAGATTTACAGCAGTGTCAATATTTTGTTTTTACTTTGGTCTGGGTATTAACGGGTGAGTGACATGTGTGAGGTTAGGTGTTCCAGAGTTTACCTGCATACACTAACTTTTTAATCCTTGGCAGGTACCCCACCTAGATGTCACACTAACAGGCTTTGTTTCCAACTGGGCAGGGAGGAGTGTCGACCATATCTTAGGACCAGGGCTGTCCACATACGGACCCCGGGGTATGGGAGGAACTACCTGACATTGGGGTTTACAAAGGCTAACTCTAGAGCGGGAGAGAGACTTGAAATGTCCGATCACTGGGTTGCCAATCCTGAAAGCAGGGAGGGGGCTCCTATCCTGAAGTGTGATCTCAGGCCAGGGAAGGATGGGTCCTGGAGAGTATGTTATCCAGGAGACAACGTATGGTCTGATCAAGGGAGAGGGGTCGAATCCTGGAGGGAATTCTGATCCCGGAAGGGCGGGTCTAATTCCGGGTGTGGGGTCTAATCTCGCCGTTCGGGGTCCAGTTCGGGTGGGGGATGGTTAGAATGGCCAAACCCGGCTTTCTTTGTACATGGGATGCCACATGCAAATGTTCCCTATGAAAACAGGGAAAGCAGGCCGGACAGAGTTAAACCTGTCAAACACATAAAATCAGAAATTTCCAGCATCAGTAAAATGTTCCAATTACCTACCTTCCTCCTTGGAGCGTGGGTCTGCCCTGCCCTGTCACAGCTCCACTAAAACCAGAAATGGACGGGTCAGAGGTGGGTTGTGCTCGGTGTTGAGATTTTTAAAATTTTAACCTCTGACACGCCAGCAACTCACCTATCTGAGGTGATAAAATCCTGCCCTTACTGTCTGTAAAATGTTGATCATTAATTTCCAGTCATTATTCCCCTCTCTCTCTTCCAGTTAATTTAGTGGCGATTGTGATCCTGGCTCGGGGAAAATGCGGCCTCTCCACCTACACCACTTGTTACCTGTTGGTTATGGCAATGGCAGATCTACTGGTCATTATCACTAATGTCTTACTGTTGTCGATCAGTACTTATTATTTCCCAGTTTCCTTCCTGAAAATCACCCCTGTGTGTACTGTTAACATTGTCCTGGTCTGTGCAGCCACAGATTGTTCTGTCTGGTTCACCGTCACTTTCACCTTTGATAGATGTGTGGCCAATTGTTGCCAGAAGCTGAAAACAAAATATTGCACCGAGAAAACTGCGGCTGTGGTTCCAGCAACAACATGTATTTTGCTCTGTTTAAAAAACATCCCCTACTACTTTATCCTTGAACCTATATGGATTATGGACAGCGTACCGTGGTTTTGTGTTATAAAAGCAAGTTATTATACTGATAATGGATGGGTGGGATTTGACTGGTTTAATAAGCTTTTAACCCCATTGCTCCCATTCGCTTTAATTCTGCTGCTCAACGCTCTGACAGTCAGACACATTTTACTGGCCAGTCGAGTCCATAAGGGACTGAGGGGTCAAAATAAGAGAGAGAATCGCAGTGACCCAGAGATGGTAAGCAGAAGGAATTCGATGATTTTACTCTTCACCATAACAGGCAGCTTCATACTTCTCTGGTTGTTGCATGTTGTACATTTCTTATATTATACCATCACAGTATCTGATCACAGGGATTACAACAGTTCTGAATCTATATTTCAACAAGTCGGATGGATGTTGCAGATATTAAGTTGCTGCACAAACTCATTTATTTCTGGGTTGACTCAGTCCAAGTTCAGAGAGCAGTTCAAGATCACGTTGAAATATCCAGTTACGTCAATTATTCAACTAAGGAATAAACAATACAACTGAGAGCAGCCTAGAGGCGGGTCCAAGTATTTCCAGTACCTGAATGTAATATTTATCCACAATGGGAAAGAGGTGACTGACAGCGGGTTGACCCACAATACATTGGTGGGTTGGGGTCATGAAGAGACACACGCCAAAGAGCAGCGCAGCAGTAGAGAAGAGATGACAGACAGCACGATGACTGAAAAACCACTGGTGTTGGGGTTGTCACACACACCAAAAGGCAGCTGGGCAGTGTGCCAGAAGTGAACATTTGGATACCGGAAATACACTGACCGGGTTTGGTGAGGTGGATGGCTGCACATGACAAATAACAGTATGCTGGTGGGCAAGAATTGACCTTCAGAGCACCGGACAGAAAAGGGGGAAGATAGAGAGTCAGAGTTCCCTCTGTAGAATATGAACAGAAATAGCAATCACAGTCTCCAATCAATCACCACTGGTTCCATTAACAGTTCATCAGTGCTACTCAGAAAATAAAACTTGGTCGGTGACCAGCAAAATGCTGCAGATGGTGGAAAACGTTCTGTGTCAGTCATTATTATGAATATTATTTGTTATTATTTTGTAGACACGTTATTGATTCCGACTCCCTTACATTCCCACCAACCTGGTCACTGCTCCATATCTCTCCCCAGCCCCACCCCCCACCACCCCCTCTATCTTTCTCTCTCTCTCTATCACCGAGTCAGACTGTGGTGTTGTTGGGAGCGTTATTGGGAAATACTCAAGGTGCCATAATGATCGGAGTGCCGAATCTCGGAGAGTGGTAGTGGCTGGAGGAGTTTCCATAGCTAGGCAGGGTGAAGGTTACGAAATGGAACCAGAGATAGGGACGGTTGTAGTGTTTGTAAATATTAAAGGGATAGGGAGAGTTGCAGGGTCTTGAGGAAGTTAGAGAGATTGGACAAGCTGGAGGGTTGGAGGATTTTACCGAGGTAAGGGGGTTTTACTGGCTCGAGGCGGTTGCGAAGAAAGGGTGAGTTGCAGGGCTGGAGGAGGACACAGGGATAGGGCGGGTTGTAGGCTGGAGGATGTTTCAGCAATAGTGACTGTAATAGAGGTTGCACCAGGTGATACCGTTGGGGAGTATTGCTGGGGCTTGTGTAGAAAACAGACATAGGGAGGGGTGTAGAGCCTGAGGAGGTTGCAGAGATGGGGATGAGGTCATGGAAGGATTTGAACACAATGATGAATATTTCTTTTTTTAAAAATCATGTTGTTGTACCAGGGTGTAAATAGGTCAGCAAACATGAGGGAGATGGGTGAACGAGACCTAATCCGAGTTAAGAGATGGGACAGCAGGGATTTTGATGTACTGAACTTTATGGAGAGTGGAAATAGGGAGGCCAGTAAGGAGAGTATTTGATTTATCAATTTTTAGATAACAAAGGCATGGCTGATGGTTTCCACCGTAGATGAGCTGAGACAAGGGAGAATATGGACATTATTCACCTACCCGCTCACATTCAGTGGCACTATTAGATTGAGATCGCACATTAACCCATTCATAAACCACACATACTTACTCACAGATCATAAGTACATACTGCAGTGTCATTCACCACTCTTTGAAAGAATAAATTTGTTTCCAAAATATTTTCTGTGTAGATTGATTCACAGCATGTGCTTCCCATTAGCAACATCAGCATTAATTGCCGATCCGTAATTGCCCCTTGAGAAGATGATGCCCCTGCTTCTGTCTTGAACTAGCTGCTCTTCCCCCGGCAATGGAGCTCCCACAGTTGCTACTACTGACAGAGTTCCAGTATCTGGCTCAGCTGTACAGCCTTCCATGGGGAAATAGCCTGCCAACAAACTCTGTCTTTTTTTTCTCAGGTAAAGACTGGCCCACTTGAATGAGGGAATCTAAGGAATTGCCAGAAAGAAACGTAACATATTTTCTTTCATAACTATTTTAAACAAATAAAACAATCTGCTTGCTGCAGCTAGAAAGCCAGAAATTGCTCCTGGTGTTGTTGGAGAAGACGGATAATTTTGGCTCATTCCTGTCTCTTCCCGGATTCTCTTCGCCAGCAATAACGGCCGTGGCCTGTCTTGTTGTCCGTCAGCGGCCGCCATCTTTGTGAGGGACAAAGACAAAAAAAAAACAACAAATGAACTTCAAATGGCCCAGATTAAAATACTAACCATTCCCAAAGAATGAAAGAAAACTGAAAGTTTTTAAACTAATAATATTTTTAGGAGACACATGGGTTAACACATTTATCCCACAACTCACTCAATGTGACATACGCACAAGTACAAATGCGCAGACACTTTCATAAACACCATCTCAAACACACACACATACTAATTAAAACTCACCATGTCACTCTCACGAGCAATTAGCCACGCCCACAGCCCATTAAAGAATAAAATCAAAGCACACTCACATCCACACACACAAACACTCACATATACACACACGCACACACACACAATCCAGTATGAGTCTTGTGGCAGTAGGAAACGACTTCTCGTGGAAAAAAATGTTACTGAGAAGAGAATGAGGGGAAATGAGGAGGAGAGGATGTTGGCATTAATGTGATAATCGTAGGGAGCAGAAAAATCTACTGTGAGGCTGCAAGTACATCCAAAAATAAATGATTGTTTATCATTCCTTGCACATAATAACAGGATCTAATCTGCTCAGTTTAGTGTTCTTATTAATGGTATATATATAATTAGCTGGAGGCCATTCAGCCCTCAAGCTTGAACTGCCATTCAGTGACATCATAGCAGATCGGAATCTGAACTCCATAATCAACCTCAGAGTTCATATTCCTCAATCCACATGGCGAGAAAAAAAATCGATCCACCGCAATTTAAAAATTATTCATTAAGCTCCAGCATTTCCTGTTTTTATTTCATGAGAGAGAGTTCCACACAAGCAATATTCTCAATGTGATGCACTGTTTCCTATCTTCCATCATCAATGGCCTGCCTTCGACTGTAAAGGTCTGCCCTTGAATCTAACACCAGCAGGAAAAGGCTGATGTTCACACAATTCTTATCCTATCTGAGAAATCTTTAATCAAAACCTACGCTACTGCCCTTCCTATCTCTGTAAACTCCTTCACTCCTACAACCCTCCCTATGTCTGTAATCTCTTCCACTTCCACAGCGCTCCCTATGTCTGTAATCTCCTCCAACCCTGAAACGCTCCCTATCTCTGTAAGTTGCTGAGGCCCTGAGCTCTGGAATTCCCTCCAGATCCTACAACTCTTCATATCTCTGAAAACTCCTCCAACCCCTACACTCTCCGTATCTCCACAACTTCCTGAAGCCCCTACAATCCTACCAATTTCTGTGAGATCCTCCAGCCCCCTAAAGCCCTCCTCATCTCTGTAACCTCCTCCAGACACTACATCCATCTCGATTTCTGTAATCTCATCAGCCTTGAAAAAATAATCCCACCTCTGTCATCTGTGCCAGACTCTGCAACCCTCCCTATCACTTCAGCAACGTCTGAAACCGCTAACCCTGCCTATGTCTCTGACCTCCTCCTGTCCCTACAGCTAATCCCTATTTTGGTAACATCCTCCCTGTTGCTGGAACATCCTCTAATCCCTACAAGGCTTCTCTGTCTCTGTAACCTCCTCAATTTTCCACAAACCTTACTGTCCCTGTAATCTCCAGTAGCCCTGACAATCCTCACTACTTCTGAAAACTCCTCCAGCCCCTACAAACCTCCCTATCTCTGTAGACTCCACCAGCCCTTAAACCCTCATAAATCTCTACCTACTCCAAGCCCCGTAACCATCATAACTCTGTAACCTCCACCAGCCCCTGCAGCCCTCTGAATTTCTGTAACCTCTTCCAACGTCTCCGAAGCTCTGCAAAATCCTCCAGCCCCATAAGACCTCCCTATCTCTGTAACCTCCTGCAGCCACTCAACCCTCCCTGTCTCTGTAACCTCTCCAGCCACTAAAAAGTTCCCTATCCCTGTCGCATCCTCCCGCCTTCAAAAAGAGTCAACCGTTTTAATGGCCGCATCAAGGCAAAACCAGAGAGGTAATCAATAATTACTAAATATGTGTCATTGTCAAATTCATTTCTAAATACAGAAAACAAGACTGTGTGTTTGCGGGACTGATAGAGAAAAAAAGAAGTGCTGGAAATGCTCAGTATTTCCAGCACGGTTTTTATTTCAGAATTCCAGCATCCGCAGTATTTTGGCTTTGTGCTTTCGGGGGCCTGCGGATTTTTTACCACAAGGAAGGGGGATGGAGGGGCTTCCGAAGCAAATAGTTTGGGAAGTGCTGCTCCAGAACAGTCAATGTAATCCCATGGATTTTCCTCTCTCTATCTCTTGCTGCAAGTTGTTCCCTGCACCTTCCTCCTTGTTCCTCGCTCTGTTTCTTCACATCTTTAAATCCTTATCTCTGTATCTCTCCACATCCTTTCTATCTCTGCCTCTCTCCACAAGTTTTCATTTTCATTCTCTTTCTGCGACTCTCTGCATCTTTATCTTTCTCTCTCTCCCAGTCCATTTCTTCACGCACTCACTTCCAAATAGCTGAATCTTTCCATCTCTGCTCTTCCTTTCCTGCAAGATTATCTCTGCATTTCCCCCCACCGCCCTGGGACACCCGTCGCTATTCTGGAAACACATCTGAATTTGTATCTCTGCCCTTCTACATCTTTACATCTCTGCGTCTCTCAATATCTACATCGCTGCTGTGTTCACTCTCTACACCTCCAGCTCGCTCTCTGTCTCTCTGTCTCTCTGTCTCTCTGTCTGTCTCGCGCTCTCTGTATGTCTCCATTCCTCTCTCTCTCTCTCTGCCCTTCTCTGTATTGCTGACCCTCTGTTCTCAGTTTCTCTCTCACCGGTTTGTAACTCCCTACATGGCATTCTTAATCTCCCTTTCCATTTCTTTCTCTCTCTCTCTGTTCTGTCCCAACTCCGGATTCTGTTTTCTGTGTCTCTATCTCTCTGTCTGGGGGTGTATTTGAATTTTCTGCCTTCGTGTTGTACAGGGTGTTTGTGAACCGCGATCTTGCTTTTCATCTCTCCCCAGTTTTGCTCCCATTGATGTAAAAATAGGGGAAAATTGCTGAACGGGCAGGCGATTCACAACCACGCTCTTCCCCTCGACCCTGGTTTGCAACATTGGCACCAAGTCCGAGTCCAGCCCAGAGTTTCTTTGTCTCTCTGTGCACCTGCTCTCCGACTGTCTCTGCCTGTCTTCTTGTGGCTCAATGAGGGAAGGGACGGATCCGGCATGATCTAACATGGGTGGGACAGGCTCAAAGGGCTGAATGGCCTCCTCCTGTACTTGTGTCATTCAGTGTGTGTGTCTCTGTGTGTCTTCCTCTGTTTCATTCCCTGAAGCTGACGGGTAGAACAGATGAAGCGCCTTTCTGCTGAGAGGGATGTGTCTGGGCTGGGATCTTCCTGTGCGTTAATGGCTCAGAATGCCGTTAGCCTCTGGGGTGTTGGTCATTGCTCGATGCCCGGCCCTGCCGTTGGCAGTACATGACTTAAAGATGCCGGGGGTCTGGGAGCCAGTTGATGGAATTCCAGTGGCTTACCCAGACCTTGAATTAAAGTGAATTAAAGATTGTCCGGAGATGGAGCCACACCCAGGAAAGTGATGGAGGTTGGAATTACACGGGGCGGGGGGGGGGGGCGGCTGTAGACTGGGATGGAAGTTACATGGGGGGCGGGGGTGGGGATGCTCACGGGGGAGATAGAACAGTATAGGAATTAGTAGAGTGGGGCTTTTACAGGACAGGGAGGGTATTTAGAAGGGGGGGGGGTTGTTTACAGTGGGAGCAGAGGGGAGAAATAAAGGGCAATATTCACACATGCAATTAGTTATGCTAAGAATGGGAGGGGGGATTCTCCAGGTTTAAAATTGGAGGTGGCGGATTTTCCAGGCTTAAAATGGGAGAGTGAGTGCAGATTCTCAAGTCTTTTCATGGGGTGTTTAGATGTGGAACATTTGCCGGGGAGGGTAGGGATTAATTACATGGGGGGCCTGTTCACAGGAGGGGCATTAGATAGGGGTTGTGAGAAACGTAGCCCACTTGATAATAATTTACACCAAGTCAAACTCTGAAGAAGTAAGTTTATTTAACGGTCTTGCAAGATCGGGTGTCCTACAAGCAGGCACACCGATCAACATATTCAGTTCATGTTTATACAATACAAATCCATTTGTCCACGCGTTTATTTTACATTATTGGTTATAACTTATTATGACACTAACCTATCCTATGGTTGCTACAGTCTCCTCCTCTGTTTACTTCTCCCCCTACTCTAACTTTCTAGCCCCTAACTCTTGTTTTTGTTTTACCTTATTTGGCTCTCCATTATGTGTTTTAACTTGCAGCTGTCAGCCTTTATCTTAGTGGGGCAGTTTCTTATTCACTACATCCGTTGTTCTAACTCTTGCTGTTTCTCTGTTATCTGCCTAAGCACAATTTTTAAGTGATGTACTGTCCCAAGGTCTCCACTTACATACCCTTATCAATTCTTTGTCAGTGATGTACTGTCTTAAGGTCTCCACTGACATATCCTTATCAGTTCTCTTTTTCAGTGATTTCATTATGTTGTGCACAAATGACTTCTTGGTAACTTTCCACAAGCTGTAGAAACAACATTACAGTCTTTCTTATTCTCACAATTCCCCCTTTTCTTTTACTTCATCCTTGTTGTTTTCTACAGACTGCGGAGGGTTCTCATATGTCCTCGCAAATCCTCTGAGCGTTATTTCAGCCGCCTTTTCAATGTCTGTATTTCCGTTGATACTATCCACTTTGTCATTACCTAACAGGTATATACTTTCTTCCTGGCCTCTTTGTATTTACATCTGCTTCGTCAAAGCTGTCTCAATCAATCGCTGTGTCAGCCCTCTTACACAAGGAATAATACAACACCCGATGGCTATTAGTATTCCGACAACCATGATCAGGGAGGTAAAAACCGAGATTATCATGCCTTTCCATTTTCCAAACCAGGATTCAAGCCACCCCGTCAGTGAAGTGTCTGCTCCTGAATTTTCAGCCATCTCTTCTGCTAAAGTTGTTAACCCTTGCAGTGCTCGGGTGATTAAACCATCGGGTGCTGTATTATTTGGGATAAATTTGCAACATTTCCCTCCTAACATTATACACACACCTCCTTTTTCTGCTAAGATCATATCTAGAGCCAGTCGATTTTCCCAAGCCATTCTACTAGTGGCATCTAATTGTTCAACTATACCTTTTACCGCATCTCTAGTATAATTTATAAATCTTTGTTGGTTGTAATAAATATAATTTATCCAATCTACATTTTTGTTAATAGTGACCCACCAAAACAAAGACTCGAAACCGGCGGTTATTTGGTTTCGGGCCTTGAATTCATCAGGTACCCCTCTTGGGACCCCTATGAAATCCATGTATACCTGGTCGTCAAAAGAGTTCGCTATCGCTTCCCTGTTACCCCTTTGCCTCGTTATTATCTTTTATTTCTCAAATGCCAAGGTGAATGGTATTGCCAATTGAACAATTGCGCACGTCCCCTTCCACTTGGAGGGTAAGGTCTGTCTCAGGATTTTTCCTCCGCAATACCACCATAAACCCGCTCTGGGAACATTCAATGATGAGTAGTTCCCTCCCCTGACTCTTCCAGTTACATCCCCAGTCTCTATGCATGACTTCAACTCTCCCATATTTCTGGTTAGCTCAGCACCGTGTCGACGTACGCATGATGTGTGATTCACACCGGTGGCTAAAAATGAAGGGGGAGTCCTTGAATCTTCTTTCTCTAGGGGAGGGAACATTATTGACAAGGATATGCAAGTTTGAATACCCCAAGCCGTCTTATCCTGATGTCGGGCTAACATGCATTCCATGCCCTTTCGGTCACGCTCCCACCCCAGCGGGAAAGGTGCTACTTGAGCTATCGGTCTACCAGATGCACAAGCATAGCAATTGTTTTTGTTCAAACTTTTTAGAGGTAATTTTATCCATTCTACCCAGGCATTTGTGTCCCCGTAACCGGTTTCTATCTCAATTGTCTTTCTCAGGTCCTTTACCTCTATTATTTTTACTATGTTAGGATCGTTATGAGAGGTCCCTTTTAGTTTGTTAGATGGTTTACCAGTCTTATCTATTGTTACCTGAAAACAACATTTTAATTCACCTTTCTTTTTCCCTTCTCTAACTGTTACTCCAAACACCTTGTTGTCTAATTGCAAGTGGGTAATACAAAAACATCCAACCCATTTTATTTCCTGGCTACTTTTGAAAAGAAAGAGAGAAGGCACACAATATTACAGACAGTATTTCCGCGCTCGCGCCGCTATATAAAAAAAAGTTCGTTACTCAAAGTCTTTTTAGCTTTATTTTCAATGGTTCTTCTGTTAATTCGGTTGTCCAAGTTCCTTCCTCGGCCGGGGGTTGTACCGGCCACTTGATTCCTGTGTAGTGTGTCCAACCTCTTTCTGCCGTTCTTATGGCTGTTTCAGTGGTTAGGAGAGTCTGGTATGGTCTTTCCCAGTTCAGTTGTAGTTTAGTCTCTTTCCACGATTTCACCAGAACCCAATCTCCTGGTTGGATCTTGTGCACTGCAAATTCGAGAGGTGGTGTCTGTGCTAACAGGCCTTGCTTCCTGAGGAATGACAATGAGGAAGACAATGCCAGTATATAGTTCTTTAGAAACGAATCTTTAGTTTCTAAGGTTGGCATCTTGCCCCTGGTTCCCATATAGGGTAATCCGAATAGCATTTCATAGGGGGACAGTCCCACATCTTTTCTAGGGGCTGTCCGAATTCTGAGTATCGCTATAGGTAAACATTTTGTCCAGGGTAACCTTGTTTCAAGTATCAGTTTGGACAGGTGTTTCTTTAAGGTCTGATTCATTCTTTCCACCCGCCCTGAAGAGGGAGGGTGCCAAGGGGTATGGAAGTCCCATTGGATTCCCAATCCACCAACTATTTCTTGTAATAGCTTCGAGGTAAAATGACTTCCTTGGTCTGAAGTGCTGTGGCTGCCACAGCTTGCACACACTCTGGCTATCCCTTTTAGCTATTTCATTGTGGTTTCTGCCACTTAAAATCAAAACTCAGCAAAGCTACTATTCTTAACTTGGCTATATTTCCCATTAAGCATAGTGCCATGCCTTTCTGCTCACTTCCACATTCGCCCCTTTTATCATTCTATGATAACCTTCTCTCTCTACTGATCAACTTATATATGATTATTTATATTCACTAGGATTATGTGGATCTATTTACTCAAATAACATTTAAACAGTATAATATAAAAGCAAATATAAAAAACTCAGCAACTGCTGAATCAGAAGGGTCGGCTGAGCCACCCTCCAACAAGGGGGCGTGTATTCGCCTGGTCGGTATGTTTTTCATTCTAACTTTGTCATGTCTGGGTGATAAGAAGAGTGCTGTTGAAGTATAATGTCTCGCACTCTCTCTCTCTCGCTCTCTCTCCATACCAGCTGCAAGGCCAAGTTGCCTCAGCAGCCCTGAAGTTATGAAGTCATTTCTGATAAGCTGTCCCTCCCTACAGCACTGAAGCTAGCTTGTTAGCAGTACATGACTGATTAATTGTTTCAGGGTAGGCTGAGCCACCCTCTAACAAGGGGGCGTGTATTAGCCTGGTCGGTATGTTTTTCATTCTAACTTTTCCCTAGGATTGTCATGTCTGGGTGATAAGAAGAGTGCTGTTGAAGTACAATGTCTCGCTCTCTCTCTCTCTCGCTGTACCAGCTGCAAGGCTAAGTTGCCTCTGCAGCCCTGAAGTTATGAAGTCAGCTAGCTTGTTCGCAATACATGACTGATTAATTGTTTCATCTTAAATGTTCCCATGTAATTCTGTTCTTAACAATTCTAAAATCTAAATTCTGTTCTCACAGTCCCCCCTTTTGATTCTTCAAAACATTTTTAAAAATCAATCCCTTGATCCCACCTAGGTGCCTTTAATGGTCTCTATTTGTCTAGAAACAGCCTTCAACACCCAGAGGGGTCGCACTCAATATGTCGCCTGCTTGTGCCATAAGAGGGGCCTGCGGTAACTCTGTAAAGGCATACGTTTTGCAGGGGCTTCAACTACTTGTTTACAACAATGCCTTTTACTATCAGATTTCTAAGGTCTTTCATCTGGCCCCTATGGCCGATATTATTGTTCTGCCACTGCGGGTCTTGATTAGGGTATTTTTGTTCAGTTGGTTCATTTCCCCCTACCCCGGGAGGGTTTTCTCTTTCCCAAATTTGCATTGCAGACCGTCTAATCATTCCCTTTTCTTCACTCGTAAATAATACGCTCATAATGGACATTAATTCCGTCCAAGTATATATACTTGGACCGAGAAACTGATCTACTTGGTCTGCCAATCCTAAGGGGTCTTCTACAAGGACTTTCATTTCCTTTTTAAACGCTCTTACCTCTCCTGACGTTAATGGTGCACTAACAAATCCAATTTCATTATTTCCTATTGGTACCTCTCTCAAGGGCATCATTGTTTTAGGAGACTCTGTCTCTATCGTCGTCGTTATCGTCGGGTTTAGGGGTGGTCCTTCTTGCCGTCCTTAGATCATATTTGGGTCTTGTCCCTGTTTCAAATGAGGAATGTGCTGAAGATGCTCCTGAGGCATCTTGTTCCTGGTTCGAACGGGGGTCTGAGCCCTGTGCCCCTCTACCTACTCCGGTTGGTTGTTGATTATTCCCCTGTGGTGTGATATAGGGAGGCGGGAGATGATCTAACACTTCCCATTCAAGTACTTGAATGAGTACTTCTCTTCGGTATTTACGAATGAGAAGGGGTGTATTACTGAAGAGGACGGTGTGAAACAGACTGGTAAGCTCGAGGAAGTGCTCGTTAGGAGGGAAGATGTGTTGGGGTTTTTGAATAACTTGAAGATAGACAAGTCTCCCGGGCCTGACGGGGTATATCCAAGGATGTTATGGGAAGCAAGGGATGAAATTGCAGAGCCGCTGGCAATGATCTTTTCATCTTCTCTGCTGACGGGGGTGGTACCAGGTGATTGGAGGGTGGCAAATGTTGTGCCCCTGTTCAAGAAAGGGAATAGGAACAACCCTGGGAATTACAGGCCAGTTAGTCTTACTTCGGTGGTAGGCAAGTTGATGGAAAAGGTGCTGAGGGATAGGATTTCTGAGCATCTGGAAAGACACTGCTTGATTCGGGACAGTCAGCACGGTTTTGTGAGGGGTAGGTCTTGCCTCACAAGCCTGATTGAATTCTTTGAGCAGGTGACCAAGCAAGTGGATGAGGGTAAACCAGTGGATGTGGTGTACATGGATTTTAGTAAGGCATTTGATAAGGTCCCCCATGGTAGACTTATGGAGAAAGTCAGGAGGCATGGGATAGTGGGGAATGTGGCCAGTTGGATTAAGAATTGGCTAACTGATAGAAGGCAGAGAGTGGTCTTAGATGGTAAATACTCAGCCTGGAGCCCAGTTACCAGTGGCGTGCCGCAGGGATCAGTTCTGGGTCCTCTCCTGTTTGTGATTTTTATTAACGACTTGGATGAGGAAGTCGAAGGGTGGGTCAGTAAATTTGCAGATGATACAAAGGTTGGTGGAGTTGTGGATACCGAGGAGGGCTATTGTCGTCTGCAAAGGGACTTGGATAGGTTGCAGTGCTGGGCTGAAAAGTGGCAGATGGAGTTTAACCCTGAAAAGTGTGAGGTCGTCCATTTTGGAAGGACAAACATGAATGCAAAATACTGGGTTAACGGTAGGGTTCTTGGGCATGTGGAGGAGCAGAGAGACCTTGGGGTCTATGTGCATAGATCATTGAAAGTTGCAACTCAAGTGGATAGGGCTGTGAAGAAGGCATATGGGGTGTTAGCGTTCATTAGCAGAGGGATTGAATTTAAGAGCCGTGAGGTGATGATGCAGCTGTACAGGACCTTGGTAAGGCCTCATTTGGAGTACTGTGTGCAGTTCTGGTCGCCTCATTTTAGGAAGGATGTGGAAGCCTTGGAGAGGGTGCAGAGGAGATTTACCAGGATGTTGCCTGGAATGGAGAATAAGTCTTACGAGGAAAGGCTGAACATTCTAGGCCTCTTCTCATTAGAAAGGAGAAGGATGAGGGGTGACATGATAGAGGTTTATAAGATGATCAGGGGAATAGATAGGGTAGACAGTCAGAAACTTTTTCCCCGGGTGGAGCAAAGCGTTACAAGGGGTCATAAATTTAAGGTGAAGGGTGGGAGATATAAGGGGGATGTCAGGGGAAGGTTCTTTACCCAGAGAGTGGTCGAGGCATGGAATGCCTTGCCCGGGGAAGTTGTTGAGTCAGAAACTTTAGGGACTTTCAAAAGGCTTTTGGATAGGTATATGGATAAAGGAGAATGATGGGGTATAGATTAAATTGTCCTTGACAGAGGACAAAGGATCGGCACAACATTGTGGGCCGAAGGGCCTGTTCTGTGCTGTATGTTCTATGTTCTATGTTCTATGTTCCCACCTTTGGGACTGGGGCGCCGTTGGGTCCCGTTCCTTAGTTTGTAACGGATACAATTTGCAACCCTGTACACCCAACCAACAGGCAGCATAATCCGCCTCTTGTTGACTATATGGGACCTTTTCATTAACCCATATGTTTAAGGTCTGACAGACCCAATTTTCATCCGATCTGTACTTTGGCCAGAAGACGGAGGGATTTCGGATTGGTTTCTTTGTCCAAATGAAACAACAATATTTGATCATAACTTTCTTATCTTTCTCCTTGGTTTTTGACTCTAAATCCCAATACTCCAACATCCGTCCCAATGGACTTTCTGGAGGGATGTTGCCGGCAGACTCTCCTTGTCTCCCATCGTCTTCCTTTTTAGACGATTTATTTCCCATGGTTAACTGAAGGGTCTTGTACCCTACGGTATTCACCTCCTAGCTGAAGGGTATTATACCTTACGGTATTCACCTCCTAACTGAAGGGTCTTATACCTGACAGTATTCACCTCCTAACTGAAGGGTCTTGTACCCTACGGTATTCACCTCCTAGCTGAAGGGTCTTATACCTTACAGTATTCACCTCCTTACTGAAGGGTCTTATACCACACAGTACTCACCTCCTAGCTGAAGGGTCTTATACTGCCCCACAGTATTCACCTCCTAACTGAAGGGTCTTATACCTTACGGTATTCACCTCCTAACTGAAGGGTCTTATACCCTACGGTACTCACCTCCTAGCTGAAGGGTCTTATACTGCCCCACAGTATTCACCTCCTAACTGAAGGGTCTTGTACCCTACGGTATTCACCTCCGAGCTGAAGGGTCTTATACCTTACGGTATTCACCTCCTAACTGAAGGGTCTTATACCCTACGGTACTCACCTCCTAGCTGAAGGGTCTTATACTGCCCCACAGTATTCACCTCCTAACTGAAGGGTCTTGTACCCTACGGTACTCACCTCCTAGCTGAAGGGTCTTATACTGCAGTACTGAGAAGGTCTTATCCTGCAGTTAACCAGTATTCACCTCCTAACTGAAGGGTCTTATACCTGACGGTATTCACCTCCTAGCTGATGGGTCTTATACTGCCCCACAGTATTCACCTCCTAACTGAAGGGTCTTGTACCCTACGGTATTCACCTCCGAGCTGAAGGGTCTTATACCTTACGGTATTCACCTCCTAACTGAAGGGTCTTATACCATACAGTACTCACCTCCTAGCTGAAGGGTCTTATACTGCAGGACTGTAAAATTCACTCCTCAAGGACTTTTGGTACTTAGAAGGTCTTATCCTACAGTTAACCATAAGTCACAAAGATAATACTTAAAAGTCGTTTTTCTTACCTTGGTCCGTGCACGGAGTTGCCTGACTTCACATGTGTACCTGCCGCACTAAATACTCGTTCAGAGTGACTTCCCTAGGATCGTGTTCAGTCAATTACTCGGGTCCGCTACCAACGAGAGAAACGAGACCGTTTTTAAATTAACGGGACGCGTCTTCTCGTCTGTCGTCGGCCGCGGTCCGGGCAATGATGAAGAGATCCCGGACGAGCCCCCAATTGTGAGAAACGTAGCCCACTTGATAATAATTTACACCAAGTCAAACTCTGAAGAAGTAAGTTTATTTAACGGTCTTGCAAGATCGGGTGTCCTACAAGCAGGCACACCGATCAACATATTCAGTTCATGTTTATACAATACAAATCCATTTGTCCACGCGTTTATTTTACATTATTGGTTATAACGTATTATGACACTAACCTATCCTATGGTTGCTACAGTCTCCTCCTCTGTTTACTTCTCCCCCTAATCTAACTTTCTAGCCCCTAACTCTTGTTCTTGTTTTACCTTATTTGGCTCTCCATTATGTGTTTTAACTTGCAGCTGTCAGCCTTTATCTTAGTGGGGCAGTTTCTTATTCACTACTACCGTTGCTCTAACTCTTGCTGTTTCTCTGTTATCTGCCTAAGCACAATTTTTAAGTGATGTACTGTCCCAAGGTCTCCACTTACATACCCTTATCAATTCTTTGTCAGTGATGTACTGTCTGAAGGTCTCCACTGACATATCCTTATCACTTCTCTTTTTCAGTGATTTCATTATGTTGTGCACAAATGACTTCTTGGTAACTTTCCACAAGCTGTAGAAACAACATTACAGTATTTCTTATTCTCACAGGGTCCGTTCACGGTGGGTTTTCGATGGGAGTTTGTTCCTGGGGGTATTTAGGTGGGAGTCTGTTCCTGGGAATGTTTAGATGGGCGTCTGTGCACATGAGCGGTATTTAGATGGGAGACTGTTCACAGGAGGGGTATTTAGATGGGAGTCTGTTCCTGGGGGTCTTGAGGTTGGAGTCTGTTCTGGCCGTATTTGTATGGGGGGATCTGTTCACAGGAGGGGTATTCAGATGTGAGTCTGTTCCTGGGGGTAATTAGATCGAAGTCTGTTCCTGAAGGTATTTAGATGGAGGATCTGTTCACAGGATAGGTATTTAGATGTGAGTCTATTCCTGGGGGAATTTAGATGGGAGTCTGTTCACAGGAGAGATATCAGATCGGGGTCGGTAGACGAGGGGTAATTAGATGGGGGTGTCTATTTACGGGGTGGGGGTGGATTTGCAGTGCGGGAATTTTCCTGGGGGGAAATGTTGCCGTGGTTAAACTTTGAGTAGGGAAAGGAGGAAATTAGCGGAGGGGAGAAATAATTTGCAGGGGGGGGTGGATACATTAGCGGGGACGGGGGTATAAATTTGCAAGGGGAAAATTGTGACGGGGGAATAATGTGCTGGGCGCAATTTTCAGCATTCTGAATGCACATCTTGACTCACTCTTCCATCGGCAAGAACACCCACTCCCCTTCTAATGGCACCTTCCCATGCAAATACTGCAGATGCATCACCTGACCTTTCATGTACTCTCTTTCAACCGTCAGGGCTGCAAGCAATCCTTCCAGGTGAAACAGTGGTTTACTTGCACTTGCGCAGTGGTGCTGTGGTTAGCACCACAGCATCACAACTTCAGTGACCCCGGTTCAGTTCTGGGTGCTGCCTGTCTGGAGTTTGCATGTTATCCCTGTGACCGTGTGGGTTTCTGCTGTGTACACTGGTTTCCTCGCACAGCCAAAGACTTGCATGTTGACAGGTAAATTGGCCATTGTAAATTGCTCTAGTGCAGGTAGGTCGCAGGGGAATGGTAGGGAATATAGAGTTACTATAGGATTAGTATAAATGGGTGGCTGTTGGTCGGCACAAAATCGGTGAGTCGAAGTGCTTCTTTCAGTGTTGTATCTCTAAACAAATAAATTTCGTATTGACAATAACTGTCCTTTACACTGAGGAAACCAAACACATGTTCTGCTACTGTTTTGTTGAGCACTTCCAATAAGTCTGCAAACGTGATGCTTTGCTTCCGGTCACTTGCCATTATAATACCCTGCCCGATTCCTATGCTGACCTCTCTGTCCACGGCCTGCTATACTGTTTCAAACTTCCGGAATCAGCGTCAACTTCAAAAACGCATGTGATAACTACTCCTCCATTTGTTTCTGACAGCGACCGTTGGAAATCATTCCGCTCTCCATTTAATCATTACTGCCTTGCACCCTATCACAGTTATTCCCTTTAGTTCTTTCATTCCTTTCCTCTGCTCCCCTTTTCCCAGCCTCTGTTCTTACTTAAATACTGCTGCAACAGAACACTTTGTAGTTCTGAAGAAAATTCTCCAACCGGGAATTTTAACTCTGTTCCTCTTTCTGAAAATGCTACCTTGCCTACAAGGTAGTTCCAGAACTTGCTGTTAATTTCTCAGCTTCCCAGCCTCCGCAGGATTTTGCCTTTTTACAGAAGGAAATGTCATGGATAATTTTAGAAGTGAGGTTGCAATCGAATGTAAAGAGACAGAAATGCATGCAATAGAAACATCACTTTGGAGAGGCTGGCAAAAAGGGGCTATGAGGGGATGAGGAAAGTGATCTCATTAGAAATACGTTTTGTAACTTGCTGCCTTGATGTCGAGGGCAGCCACCTCGATTACCATTACCACCATTACCAGCAATAGAACCATCACTGTTTTTCTTACCCACCTTTTCTGTATAAGCCCACTTGTAGAGCGGCAATGTGTTTCTGAATCGTTCCTGTCAGAAATGCCGCACAATTATACTGCATATAAGGACTGTGTAGCTTTCGAGGGTAACTTGCCAAATCATTGAGGAAACTTGATCACTCAGTGAGACTGTCTCGAGAATCAGAACACAAAGACACACTGACTGGTAATCAGAAGTTCCAAACATTCACCATCGTTAAACTGTGCAGGGAGGGATGTGATGTGTTCCTTGTAAGCATTACGGAATGTGTTTGAGAAAAGGTGATCACGTGGAATTAACAAAGAGTTTCCATTTCCGAAACATATGAAAAGCAGCTCACAGTCAGCAGGACCTCAGAACAGTCACGGTGTGTTTTGCTGTTCTGTTGAACTGAGAGGAAGCGCCTGACATTGTGATGATTTCTGTGATATCAACAGACTGCTGCAGGACATTTCACCTCGGACTTTGAACTTAGCTGCATAAAATCCAGAAGGACAAAGTATTTGGGGGAGGAATGTTTGTGCAATATCATTGATCATTGGATAAATGTGACAGATTAGTGAATGCAAATAAACTGATCTCTTATTACAAAGACTGGCTCACAGTACAAAGATATGGTAATCTGTGTACACTTTCCAAAATGTAAAACCCAAAACATCAACAGGTCACGACAAATGACTTCGGTGAAATCAATCAGCAAAGTTAGGTGCAGCAGGAGCATCAATTCTCCCTGTGGTTTGAAAGTAAAATAGATGAACTCGTGAAATTTTCAGGCTGTTTTCTCTACCTTCATATATAGGTTAATGAAACAGTAATACTGTTAATAATCTAGTCAGGCGAGTGAGGCTGTGTTACTGTAAACGGTCAACTCGTTGTGATCCAATCACCAGGAATGTAGCCTCTATCAATGTCACTTGTTAACTGACTATGATTCAATGCAAAGATGGGAGCTGAAGGTAGATGGTTGTTTCAATAAACTGTCCACTGTAACTCAATAAATAATAATTAATGTCAGTCTGATGTATCCGGGAGGAGAAGTAGATGTGGAGAATGAAAAGAGCCTGAAGATCGAATGCTGATCAATAAATTAGCACAGTTGAGGTGTCACTATAAAGTTACCACAAGTAGAAAACCTTGAAATGAATTCATTCCCCGGCTATAAAACAACAACTCTCCTGAAATGGACATTTAACCAAAGAATTCACAAACTGTGTTGGAAACAGGCTCTCGACCCTCATAACTTTGCCATCCACTCACTGGTTTCTGCAGGGGTATCGGGTCCTGTCACAATCTGATAGGTTTCTCCCCCTGCGTTATGTTTTGCAGGTATCAAACAGACTTACAATATAGTAAGTATGAGATATGGATGTTGACAGCAACTGGTTGCCACAGCAACTTGAATTACCCGTACATAACGATGGAGGTTTTAAATGTTTGGTGTGGGTCTCTGGCATCTGTGAGAAGCCAGTCAATCCTGTAAATTATAAATGCTGGCACTTTATTCATTTAGAAATACAGCAATCAAACAGGCCCTTCGGCCCACACAGTCTGTGCCGATCAACAACCACCATTTTAGACTAATCCTAAATTAATCCCATATTCCCTACCTAAACTCGGGGCAATTTATAATGGTCAATTTACCTATCAACCTGTAAGTTCTTCGCTGTGGGAGGAAACCGGAGCATCCGGCAGGAGCCCACACGGTCACAGGGAGAACTTACAAACTCCGCAACCTGGAGTCCGGGTCACTGGAGCTGTGCGGCTGCAGTGCTAACCACTGCACCACTGTGCCGCCCTGCTTCGTCAGGAGCATCCTGAAAATGGTGCAAGTAACGAAGGAACTTCCAGTAAGCACTGATATTCGGATGTAACTTATGCCACACAGGCAGGATCATATATAAACGTTTAAATTCGAGTATCTCCTTGTCAACATGGTAATTTCCGATTGTCTCTGTCAATAGATAACATTAACGGGACACAACAAATACTGACAGATTCATGGTCTCCTGTAACAAAAATCCTATGGAACCAGAAGATATTACCAGACTCTCAAAGATTCTTTTCAAATGCTGTCACTTCAATGGACAAATTGTATAAGCAATCCCAGAATCGTCTGTCGATAACATAAATCCAGAGGTCTATTTGTAAATGCTGAGAATGCCCTACGATTCTGGCAAAACTGGAACATAGTCTCACTCCCAGTATCCCCTTGTCAATAAAGTCTCGCTCCAGAGGGGTCCCCTGTCCACACAACTCCCAATCCAGGGGTGTCATATAATTGTTCAAATGGCGAGATGCACTTACCAAGAACACAAGAGCCGTGAATATTGTACGTATTGTTCATTTGAGGCTACCATGCACACACGAGCCAGCAGAGGGAGCCGAAAGAGTAAGTGAAAGAAAACAGAGCAAAGAAGGCTCCATTATGTTCAAGAGTTTGCTGACTCGGTCCTCAGTCTTTTCTTCATATGTCTTACTAAACTCTGCTAAACCACAGGCCAGTTCAGAGACCATCAGAGTCATTGATCCTTACAAGGAACAGACAGCAGTAATGTGGTGGTTAATGAAAGAAAAAGATGGTTAATTGTAGTTTGCTGAATTAATAGTTGGAGATGGAGGCTCACCAGGAACTAACGAGCAGAGGTAGCACAACTTGTGGACACTCTGAACTGCCATATGTATAATAATTTCTAAATATACTACATGGCAATTTGAATAAACATAGTGAAACTCGCAGATCATACTTTGCCAGGCTATTGTTCTCAGGTGTTGATCCATTCTCTCCCTCTTTGGAAAGCTACAGGTACCTGTCAGTCACTGACGCAATAGTAGAGTAACATTGCAACGAGAACCTTATTTACATCAAAGAGAAACCTCGCAGTGACACAATTAGGTCCCTTGGAAAGTGCCATGAATTACAGTCACTAAACGAACAAGGTCTGTGACATGCTTTCTTCTGAACACGTTATATGTCAAACAGTGTACTTGCCCAGATATTGCGCAGACAGGAATTGAAACTTCCCATAGCCCAGAATATAATTTGATTGACTGCTCAACTGGTGAAAACTGCACAGCGCTATAGTTACATTGGTATAATACTGTCCATATCTGCCTGTGGATTCTGAACAGTGCCATGCTTGCATTTGAACAGTACTGCCTCCCTCTGCTGGTGAATACTGCACGGTACAATTGTTGCATTTATACAGTAATACCTCCATTCTTTTGCAGGTATGACTGTGCAGTATTAGATTAATATAGCAATGAAGAGTGCAAAGACTACATGGAAATAGTAATGTCTACCTCATTTGATGAATACCAGCTTATGCCTTTGGTGGGGAAATCTAAACAGTGCACTGGCAACATTTGCACAGTGATAACCTCGTCTCTTTGGAATGCAGAATAGTACATTGGTTATTGTTGCAATAACGTGATGAGGGTCACACTACTCCCCACTTGCACTTCCTCTCATTTGACCGCAGCAGTGTTTATTCCTATTTAAACACTGGATGTACTTAACACTCCAGTGAGTGTTTTACCTTTTTCCTTTGTTGTGATCGTAAAAGAAACAATTGGACAGGTTTTCTTGAGTTAAAGCAAGGAAGAGGTGAGTTTATTATACTTAATAATCAGGTCTAAAAAAAAAACTTACACCACACATTCACACACGCACACAGACACACAAACACACACAGAGACACGCAAACACACACCTGCATTACAGCGTGATAAAAAGTTGATTGGTGTTTGGATGAGAGTCCAGAATACAGTCTGTCTTCTATCCAGCAAACAGCAGCAGGCTTTGTTTGCCCCACACGAGATCTTCTGGAGAGAGAGAAAGAGACACCGCTCATGGCTTCTGCACGGAATGAGTCACTGGCTTGTGTGTCACTGGCTTGTGTGCTTTGTCCAAGGGGGAACTCCCAGCTTTCACAGAGATGGACTGACGGTCACATGACTGCCTCAGTGTATTGCTTGGGACCTTCTAATGGGATTCTGGTTAAGTAATTTCAGTCCCTCAGGCCTCAGGATGTTAACGTTTACACCTGGAGGATTGGCTCTTTCAAGGCTAATGTTCTAGGCTGGCTCTGTACGGCCTTCTAATGAAAGGAATATCCTGTGATTAACTCAGCAGAGCAAGTCATTATTTTGTGTACAGGCCGATCAGGCATGTGTCTCCTCTTTGAGGCCTTGGAATGTGCAAGGTGTTCAAATACAAATTGTGGTGGCCATCTTGTCTGCCAGCTTTTAAAAAAAAGTTATCAGCAGAATTCCAGCTTATTCTGTTTCATGAAACGTTTAAAGTAGGTTTCCAATCCATGCATTTAAAAAAAAAAAACTTTTGATAGCAGCTTTTCTTGACATTATGTTTAATATCATAATGGTTACCGCCACTGGTAGATCCACTTCCATAAACTGCACCAATGGCTCCAACTGATGCAATATTTGTTTTCGCATGAGACACCATAAATTCATCCAGTATTTCTAAACTGTTTCAAGGTCTAGAAAATAGATGTACACAGCATCTATAGAGTGACACACAAAACATCCACTGGCGCAGTGGTTGGCACCGCAGCCTCACAGCTCCAGCGACCCTGGTTCGATTCCGGGTACTGCCTGTGTGGAGTTTGCAAGTTCTCCCTGTGTCTGCGTGGGTTTTCTCCGGGTGCTCCGGTTTCCTCCCACAAGCCAGAAGACTTGCAGGTTGATAGGTAAATTGGTCATTATAAATTGTCACTAGTATAGGTTGGTGGTAGGGAAATATTGGGACAGGTGGGGATGTTTGGTAGGAATATGGGAATAGTGTAGGATTAGTATAAATGGGTGGTTGATGTTCAGCACAGACTCGGTGGGCCTGTTTCAGTGCTGTATCTCTAATCATAAACGGACAGTAATTTTCATAAACTGACCTCCAACGGACATACTGAACAAGTTCATATAAACTGACCCCAACCATACATCTAAACTATGCATGAAATGTTGCGCGACTCATTAACTGAAAAGGTTTCTAAAGCTTACACATCGCAACAAAATACATAATCATCGACATCGATTTGTTTTGTGAAGGGTTCTCTTCTGTTCTTCTTGTCCTAGATGTGCATCTCTTTAAGGGAGCTGTGTAAAATTGTAGGTGCCTCTCCACTCTCATAGCTATGAAGTTGCTTAGCCTGCCCAGTACTCATATTTCGCTTTTACTGTCTCTGCTGACAGAATCGTCTGCACGGCTCGGCCCTTCAGAAGCAGGAGAACCAAGCCAGCAATACCAATCTGAGCAGTCACCCATCAGACTTCAACATGCACCAGTTCAGCATTTAGCACAATGCATGGTAATGATGGTGAGATAGCACAGTCTGTACAGGGTGAAGTTCACATCGCAAGTGTGTCGCACTGGCAGTGGTGAAAGGTACAGCAGAGGAATGAGGAGGCAGGAGAGTGAGCCCTGGCCCAAACATTGCTGAAGAGTGTGGGGATTACCAATTTATTGCCTGAGTCTTCACGCAAAGGAAATTGGAATAGTATCAGCAGATAACGGTTGTGTGGGTAACCTGTCAAAGACTTTCCATACATGGATGAGACCATGGAGGAGCCAACAATCTATGACTGTCACCGGGACGTTTCTGCTCATGGGACGAAGTGCCTGTGTTCTGTTATGGAGAATGTACTGTCCTGTACGGAAGCTGCAGTGAAGCTTACAATGCAAGAGCCCTGGTAATCACCAAGGCCAGCTTTGATTGAAGCCCAACCTGCTGCTATTGGGACTTTGGTTTCTACAGTCCCATCCAGCCTCGAAAAGTAGAGAAGCAGAGTTGACAGGTTTCGTGGTTTGAATGGAGTGGAGCTTTGGTCGCATCACTGATGTCCTTTAGTTTTCTATCATGCAGATCAGTGAGAGATAATGTACAGCCCCAAGTGATCTGACTGGCGCTACGGCAGCTGCAGATAGTGCCTTCTTTCAAGAGGGCAGTACGCCTGTGCCCTTGACAGACCCTCGTCCCATGCCCATGCAGGCACCAGCAAGTTAGTCCAGATGCACCAACCTGAACCCAGTCCCATTCTCGGCCGCACCGCCGAAAATGCCGGTTGTAAATATCTGCAGTGCCATTTTTACGACAGCAGCAAGCGTCCACTACGCTGAACTAAAAGGGACAGCTCTATAATTAGAAAATACCAGCCTTCAAGGGAACACTATTATGTGGCACATGAATGAATGTTAATTTGAGTGCAATTTATTAACTTAGCATTGGTTAAACGTTTATCCATGTCAATTTGTGCAAAATGTTTTGTTAATAATTTAGGACCTTCACAGTGTGTGGGCATGTGAATGTCTCATACATGGAATTTCTCTGTCCTGGTGCAGTGGAGATTTGAGCTAAATGTCGGGGAAGAATCAACTTCGTGAATCACTTGGGGCAGGGGTGGGAGGAAGGGATGAGAGTAGCATTTCAATGCAACCGATATTTAATCACTTGTTCTCAGACTTCACATGTTACTCGCTGCTTCACCGTGCAATGCCAGGCACCACATGGTCAGCTTTTGGTGTGGTCTCCAATTCTGCCTGCACAATGACAGTGCAGTGACTGGCACGACAGAGCCATCTCTTAGCGTGGGCTCTAGGTCTGGCTGCTGACCCAGAGCAGTGGGAGGGAAATATGAAATATCTGTCAAAGAGGACCACATATCTGCCAATATGATAGGAAAGAGGAAGGTTTATTCCAGGGTAACTGCTACTGTCGTGAGTCAATAGGGGATCCGGACACCAAGCACGAACCCATATTTCCTCCAATTCAACGTTCTCGTCCATAACCAATACCACTATTCAAAAATACAGGAGCACTTTTAGGGCTGAAAGGTACTAATAGAAAGTTGACGTGTTCATTGAAGCCTCATCCAATCGCCGTTTGTTCTCAACAGAATAGACTACATTGTGAGTAACGAATGCCATGTATTCAGTTCGAAATAGGTACAATTAGATGCTTGTTTCATCCAGAAAGAATGTTTGGGACACTCTCTGTGAAAAGAGAGGAGGGAAAAGAACCGGTGTCGCATCATCCGACACTTGCATGAGATGTTTTTGTGGAAAGAGGATTGATTCTGGGATTGATAGAGGACTAAACTAGGGCTTCACAGAGGGAATAGAGCCTTTAGATTGTTGAAAGGAGAGGGGGGGGATGATACCTTTTGTGGTCACATGGCACTGGAAGTCGCAGAAATTGCAGAAAACTGTTGAATATGTAAGTGTTGCTGTGGAAAGTGAGGACAAGGTGAACATGATCATGGCTGTGGTGGCGACGAGAAGGGATGAGGGGGGAATTGCAGGTTATGCGCCTGAAGAAGGGAACTCTTCAGCCGAGCAAAGACAGACGCCAATTCGTAAATGATGTTGTGGAAGGTGGCATCGTTGGAACTGCTGTAACAGAGACGTAGATACCTGGAAAAGGCAATAGAGACCTGACACGAAGCAGGGTGGAGGAATTAGGGGTGCATAATCAAGGTAGGTCTCTGAGTTGGTGACTACAGATAGACATTGTGAGCTACCTGCCTACCCTCAGTTATGAAGATACTAATTCGAGGAATCGAATTGTAGATGGGTCGTGTCAAGGTAAGGTAGGCATGGCATTTGGAAGCAAAGTTCCTTCCTTTCAGTTGAGAACGAGGTCAGGAAACTACACTGAAATAGTCATCAATGTACCCAAACTAGATGCCGTGTGCTGGTGGGAGTTAAAGGTGTCAAAGGACTGGATGGTGAGGCAAGTGATAACGATGCAGAGAGATTGCACGTCGTAGTTAGAGATACTGGTTTATGTGGAAGATACATCCAAGTAAAAGATGTAAAGCGACTGGACATCCCGGTGTGCGGTGGTAAAGTAGAGAACTGAATATTTTGAATGGGCTAAGTTGTAGATGGTTTGAGCATCCTGGTAAGTGATGGAAGTGTTGAGGGTATGGCCGTCCTGATGAGGGATGGAGTAGTAGGAATCCGAATTTCTTGAATGGATTGGGTTTTAAACGGATTGATCATTCTGGTGAGTGATAGAGTTTTAGCAGAATTACATGCTCTGGAGAGAGAAAGAGATGTTTAAAGGGAATGAACATCTTGGTGGGAGATGTAAATGTAGAGTGGTTGGACGGCCTGGGGAGGGATGGAGTGGAAGGAATCTACATGTCCTGTTTACAGTGTTGGACTGGATGTCCATGGCGAAAAGGAAACATTTCTGGCCAGGAAACCAGAGTAGTTAAAATCGTGGTTGGCGGCAGCAGAAGATAAGGGGAGAAAGTGCAATGGACAGAGTTAAGCTCCATCGGAAAGGAACAGATTGAAATGTTGAGTCTATCGAAGTAACCTTGTTTGTGGATGTTTGGAGGATTTAGAAGGGGCTGTCTGCAGTTACAGGCACGGGGTGAAGAACTCAAGAGGAAATGAGTTCAATTATACTATGGGAAAGGATGACATGATGTTCGGTGGTGTGGTCATGGTCTGGGGGAGGTGGAACGATATGTCAGAGAGTTTGTGTTCAGGCTCCCCAAGGTAGAGGTCTTTTCAGAAAACAACAACAGCGATTCCATTGTCAGCAGGTTTAATGACAACGTCACGGTTGAGAGAATAAAGTGCTGCAGATCACAGGGACATTGATAAGAGAGATTAAAGTGGGGCGGGATTCATTTAATCACACTTGCCTCCATCTTAACACAAACCTTCACTATTTTACTCTCTGCAGTCCCCCATTTTCCCTGGTTCTGTATTTGCTAAAAGTAATAAATTTTGACTAATATATATTTCTGAAGAAATCACATTAACATTCAAAGCTAGTTCTGTGTCTCTCGCCACAGATGATATCTTAGCTGTTCAGTATTTCCAGCACGATTCGTTTTCAATTCAAATGATGGTCGTCGTCTGCTGATGGATGTGGGTATTTCAGTAAGCCAACGAGTCAGAAAAATCACACTTTTCTGGAGAGTAATGCATGGTGTAGCTGCTCTCCCGACAGAGTAACAATTGCGCTCTGCTGATAACTCACTGAAATGTTTAAAATTGATGGCAAAAACGCATTAATTTCTGACCAGATTCTCCTGCTCTGCCGCCATACTCTGGGATAGTGTAGCACAGTAAAACAACATTGTATTGTATCTAGGAATTGGTGTATAGTAAGCACTTGAACCATAAAAGTGTTATTAATATTGACAAAGGCACAAATTCCAACTGCAACATTGAATAAATGATTTTTAAAATTATTTTTAAGGTTATTCCTATTGTACATCAGCACTTACATTATAAAATGCAGTAATCTGTCCACATCGAGTATATGACGATGGAGGAAGCAGTTACAATAAATGCAGATTAAAGAGACAGACCATTTATTTGTCACCTGACGTGATCTAAACCTTTTTTATAACAGGATATGGAAAAGTGAATCGGTTACAAAACTAACATTGCATCAACTCTTTATTAATAAGCACTGGTTTTAATCTCTGTAATAGTGTTGGTAATTACATGCTGAGTAATATATCTCACTATTTGTATAGACAGAGAAATGATCCGAAATCAATCCTGTTTGGTATTTTAATTAAACAGAAAATACGCACCTTCAAACAAAATATGGAGAAAAGCCAAATGTATAGTTATTTCAACAAAAAATAAAATGATGGTTAATTAAAATAAAGTGATGTTTATATAGTAAAGCAAAGCACATTCATCATGTTCACACTGTTGGAAATGTTCATGCCATTCCCTCAGATGTAACGCAGAATAACATATCAGTCTGTTGATGTGATCCGCCTCCAGACATCATTCACAGGATTTGAGGCTGACTTTTACCTAAAAGGACAACAAAAGCGACTTGAGAGGTTTAGAGTAATGTTACCCATCAAACAAATACATCAAATACAGTACACGATCTCCTCAGAATATTTCTGCTTCAATAAGCCTCCTATTTCTTTAGTAAGTACTCTCTTCAGTCAGTATGCTCCCCATTTCTGTCTAGCAGACACCATGGGAAAATATTTAATTGGGGGAGGGGGAATTACAATGCTATTAGGCAGGAACTGGGGAGCATAAATTGGGAACAGATGTTCTCATGGAAATGCACGACAGAAATGTGGAGGTTGTTCAGGGAGCACTTGCTTCGACTGCTGGATCGGTTTGTCCCGATGAGGCAGGGAAGGGATGGTCGGGTGAAGGAAGCCTGCATGACAAGAGATGTGGAACAGCTAGTCAAGAGCAAGAAGGAAGCTTACTTAAGGTTGAGGAAGCAAGGATCAGAAAGGGCTCGAGAGGGTTACAAGGTAGACAGGATGGAACTGAAGAATGGACTTGTGGGAGCAAGAAGGGGACATGAAAAGGTCTTGGCGGGAAGGATTAAGGAAAATCCCAAGGCGTTATACACTTATGTGAGGAACATGAGGATGGCCAGAGTGAGGGTATGGCCGATCAGGGATAGTGGAGGGAACATGTGCCTGGAGTCGGAGGAGGTAGGGGAGGTCCTAAATGAATAATTTGCTTCAGTATTCACGCGTGAGAGGGACCTGGTCGTTTGTGAGGACAGCGTGGAACAGACTGATATGCTCGAACAGGTTGAAGTTACGAGGGAGGATGTGCTGGAAATTTTGAATGATATGAGGACAGATAAGTCCCCGGGGCCAGAAGGGATATACCCAAGGATATTACGGGAAGCGAGGGAAGAGATTGCCGCGCCTTTGACGATGATCTTTGCGTCTTCACTGTCCGGTGGAGTAGTACCGGATGATTGGAGGGTGGCAAATGTTGTTCCCTTGTTCAAGAAAGGGAATAGGGATAACCCTGGGAATTATAGACCAGTAAGTCTTACGTCGGTAGTGGGCAAATTATTGGAGAGGATTCTGAGAGACAGGATTTATGATTATTTGGAAAAGCATGGTTTGATTAGAGACAGTCAGCATGGCTTTGTAAGGGGCAGGTCATGCCTCACAAGCCTTATTGAATTATTTGAAGATGTGACAAAACACATTGATGAAGGAAGAGCAGTGGATGTGGTGTATATGGATTTTAGCACGGCGTTTGATAAGGTTCCCCATGATAGGCTCATTCAGAAAGTGGGGAGGCAAGGGATTCAGGGAAAGTTGGCTGTCTGGATGCAAAATTGGCTGGCCCATAGAAGTCAGAGTTTGGGAGCAGATGGTTTGTATTCAGCATGGAGCTCGGTGACCAGTGGTGTTCCACAAGGATCTGTTCTGGGACCTCTGCTTTTTGTGATTTTTATAAATGACTTGGATGAGGAAGTGGAAGGCTGGGTTAGCAAGTTTGCCGATGACACGAAGGTTGCGGGAGTTGTGGATAGCGTGGAAATTTGTTGTAGGTTGCAACAGGACATTGACAGGATGCAGAGCTGGGCTGAGAAGTGACAGATGGTGTTCAACCTGGAAAAGTGTGAAGTGATTCATTTCGGAAGGTCGAATTTGAATGCAGAATGCATGCTTAAAGACAGGATTCTTGGTAGTGTGGAGGAACAGAGGGATCATGGGGTCCATGTCCATAGATCGCTCAAGTTGCTACCCAAGTTGATAGGGTTGTTAAGAAGGCGTATGGTGTGTGGTCTTTCATTAACAGGGGGATTGAGTTTAAGAGCCGTGAGGTTATGCTGCAGCTCTATAAGACCCTGGTTCGACCACACTGGGATTATTGTGCTCAGTTCTGGTCGCCTCATTATAGGAAGGATGTGGAAGCTTTAGAGAGGGTGCAGAGGAGATTTACCAGGATGCTGCCTGGACTGGAGTGCATGTCCTACGAAGAAAGATTGAGGGAACTAGGGCTTTTCTCATTGGAGCGGAGAAGGATGAGAGGTGACTTGATAGAGGGGTACAGGATGATGAGAGGCATCGATAGCTTGGATAGCCAGAGACTTTTTCCCAGGGTGGAAAGGGCTATCACCAGGGGGCATAATTTTAAGGTGATTGGAGGAAGGTTTTGGGGAGATGTCAGAGGTAGGTTCTTTACACAGAGAGTGGTGGGTGCGTGGAATGCGCTGCCAGTGGTGGTAGTAGAAGCAGATACATTAGTGACATTTAAGCGACTCTTGGATAGGTACATGGATGATAGTAGAATGAAGTGTAGGTAGTTCGTTTGATCTTAGAGTAAGTTAAAGTTTCGGCACAACATCGTGGGCCGAAGGGCCTGTACGGTGCTGTCCTGTTCTATGTTCTGACATGTTCTCTCTGATACTTTGGAATCACTGACCGTTGAAAACACCATTAATTATCATATTAATATCAGAAAAAGCCGGGACTGCACACTATCAGCACAAATACATGGAACAAATAATAAAACATTGGTCTTACCGGGGTGATGGAGATGGAAGATGTTGAACCACACAGTCACTGCCCATCGTTAGTGGAATGTCTGCTCTTGTGAACATGTCACAGTGAACATCCTCATTGTTTTCAGGACTGGAGGGAACGAACAAAGCCGGATCAGTGCTGGTCTGAGAGCTGTACACTGTGGAGAGAAAGAATTTGGATTAATGATTGGACTGAAAGCGGGTTCAGTGCGGGTCTGAGAGGTGTATACTGTGGAGAGAAAGATTATGGATTAATGATTGGACTGAAAGTGGGTTCAGTGCGGGTCTGAGAGCTGTATACTGTGGAGAGAAAGATTATGGATTAATGATTGGACTGAAAGTGGGTTCAGTGCGGGTTTGAGAGCTGTATACTGTGGAGAGAAAGATTATGGATTAATGATTGGACTGAAAGCGGGTTCAGTGCGGGTCTGAGAGCTGTATACTGTGGAGAGAAAGATTATGGATTAATGATTGGACTGAAAGTGGGTTCAGTGCGGGTCTGAGAGCTGTCTGCTGTGGAGACAAAGATTATGGATTAATGATTGGACTGAGAGCGGGTTCAGTGCGGGTTATCTATATATGTGTCATTAAAGTAAAGGGGGATGGAATTTGTTGGCCTCTGAATGTTTACCAGCTCCATTCACAACGTTGATTTTTTTACCGCTGTGTGAAAGCAGATGAAATGGATCAGCTGGTGACTGTGGGAGTTCAACTCACTGAGAGTGGAGAGATCACCGCCGGCACTTGTCAGTGTGAAGAGATCATCAAGACCACTGTCCAGCAACAAGTGACCATCCTGAGCGTCAATGGCTCCAGTCTTTACATCATCATAATCACCCGGAACCAGACCTGGGAGGAAATAATGATTTTCACTGATATTAAATGGTAAAACTGAATACTTAGTATTATATTATTAGACGTCAGTCTACCTGGACCGGCCAGGGTAGACTGTGATCTTCAGCCGTAGTGAGATTAGAGACTGGCAAATGGTGGAACCATGTCGTGTCACGATAGGCGAGTCATAGCTCATGCCATGTTTAAAATGCAGCCTGCAATCGATTGAAATGCAGGTGCAATGTAGGACATTGGTTGGGAGACTGACAACCCACATGTTTGGCAGATGGCAGCAGCCAGAACAAGGGTGACGCCCAGGTTTTCTCATGCCTCCATGGAAGAGCTCCTTCAGCCAGCAAGGACAAGGAGGGAAGCGCTTTCCCATCGGGACGGCCGGAGGAGGCCAGCTCGGCAGGTGGAGAGGGCATGGCAAGTGATTGAGCAGGATGTGAGCAGCCGTGATGTGGTCCCATGAAAGAGGTTTCAGTGCAGAAACGGGATAAATGCCCTGATGTAGTGAGTGCAGTGCCTAACATTAATCTGACAGCCTTAAATGTCACAATAGATAAAAATTAACTCATTGGTTCAGATGTTCCTCCACTATGGAGCACAGCTCAGTGATCACCTCCTTGGAAAGGCACAATCTTCAGTGACACTGCTGCTTCGACATTTGCAGGAAGCAGAGCCTCTGATGGTAAGTGCTTTCCGGTGGGTAGCATCTTCTGCACTCAAGAAGCTGGTTGTGTGCGGCTGTGCGCCCTTCTCATCCCTACTCTCTTCCAGCCTCACGATTCCTGTCCCTTTATGGGTGCTGCAGCGCAACTCCCGGGGAATGCAGCTCTCTCCATCTCTGATTTTCC
The DNA here is from genome assembly GCF_036365525.1 of Heterodontus francisci. Taxonomy (NCBI): domain Eukaryota; kingdom Metazoa; phylum Chordata; class Chondrichthyes; order Heterodontiformes; family Heterodontidae; genus Heterodontus; species Heterodontus francisci. The sequence goes on from NC_090391.1 coordinate 74,822,616, forward strand.
TCCACAATGGGAGGCCTCAATACCGGAGTGGCTGACAGCTATTGTAAATTGCTGCACTCACTTCTCAAGGCCTCCATTCTTTTTACTTTGTATCCGTAAGTAACAAGTCAGAGAGAATGCTCATCCTGAATACCTCTGTTGTGTCTCCAAGATCGTTCAGCCTCCAGATTGCCAATACCGTGATTCAATATCTCTCACCCTCCCTCCAGTGCCACAATGCTTTTCACAGCCAAAACTGACCTTCTGCCTCCTGATAGATGGAGATTCTCTGAAAACTGTTGTTCTCGCGCGCCTTTCACTAATTTATGAATAGCTTGGAAAATTGATATGAATTTCCTGTTTTATAGGCTCAGTTACCTGCCAACGCCTCAACGTGCAGCCTCCACCCTCCAGCTCGGCCGATTCCAGGAATATCACTTAACAGAGTAAAGATGTCAGGCTTCCGTTGCACTGTTATCCAGCGGCATTTTCCCTCCCAGTCTGTCACCACTGTCTGACAAAATTCTGCTCTTCGTTTTAAAGTCACATGTATCCCATTGAATTACCCATTCAACATGCACACAAATGTCACATTTCACCGCCCAAACAACAGTGTCAGAAATCACAATAATTGAATGTTTCATTCCATTAAAGTACTGGTTGCAATCGGTATGATGTTGCAGACATCCAAATTATTTCTCCATTTTTTAAAACTGAAATCACTCAGTAAATCTCCATGTCTTCAGCAGCACCATTTTACAGTCATTAAGTTCAAATATATTTATTTATTGATTTTAGATAGCAGACAGCATGATGGATTAAAACACGTGATGGTAACAAGTAAAAATGTACCCACCCTGAATACTGGAGGAGTTCCCTTCAGGATTTTCTGATCCAGGATCCGTGTCACCCAAACTGTTACTGATGTAATATTCAATCTGATTGAGGGACTCAGTGGAATCAGTAACTGTTAAACACAAACATGGATGGTTATTGGAGAGATTGATTGGGACGTTCGAATAAATAACATATTACATTTATCACCTGGTGACAATGTCCTGGGACATTGTATCTGACACGATTGTGGAACATTCATCACAGGGACTGCAGTGGTTCAAGAGCAACGAGAGATGGACCATAAATGTTGGCCCATCCAGCAAGCAGTTAAAACAATACACAGTACAGCTGGTGGGTCAGATTTCAGAAATCAGAGCAGAAACAATAGTGTAAAACAGAGTCAGTTAACACAGTTTCTTAGTCCAGAATCTGTCCACCCTGTCCCCGTCTCTTTCCCTTTCAGAGTCTCAAACGGCCGGTGCTGTCTCCAAAACCGAACCCCACCCCGGATAATGGGGCAGGAAAGAGTGCAAGGAGGCTAATATCGAAGTTGTTCTTCTTGGTGTGTTTTGCTTTAACCTGACAAATATCCATCAATGGTTAACTCACTCCCCAAATGTAGCGCAAGACAAAACTTTTATTGATTTGGTAGTGTTTATGCCCCAGTATCGTGAAGCAGAATTTGTATATTAATGATAAACATCAGAATAAAAAGTGTTAGAATAAGTTTTTAGAAGAAACCACCGATTTCAGGTAAGGAGCTCCTGGTGGGAACGTGTTTCCGATCCAGAAATCCAGTCACCGAGAGAAATAAAATCTGTGTCAATGTAACTGTCTCCTCCTGAGGGCAGTAACTGTATCTGGTCTAGTTTAAAGGGAATAAAATGACATGATAGTGATAAAGACTGCAAGGACAGCAGACACAGAAAATGCTATAAAGGATGTGACGATACATGAAATATTGAATATAGTTTCAGTCGATTTATGGCATTCAATTGCTGTTGGAGAGAATATAAAAGGAAAAAACAGCACGAACAGCTGATGCGTTTGTTATTCAGGTGTTCAGATATCTGAAACAGTCCGTGTGCAGCCGCAAGGGAAAATGGAACAACGGTTTTGATTGCTAGTTACAAATAAACAGAAATCACGATCTTTAAGCAGTAGTGACGGGTACGAATCTTCCCAAACCCATTGCTCATCTTACTAAACTCACAGATATGGACACACTCACACTGTGATAGCACTCCTTCACATGGTGATGGTGAGCGGATTCCTGACATTGTTCAGTCAGTAAACTGACATTTAAAGTGGGGTATTTAAGCGGAAGTGACATTTGTTCGGTGAAAATTCAATTCGGTATGAAATATAAAACACAGACCTGAATGCCGGATCTGATAGGAATCTTTTCCAGGTGGAATATTCCCAATCTCTTCATACATTGCTTGGTACAAACCAGCCGGTGAACCCTTGCCGCGAGTGACAAAACCTGTTGGATGGAGGGTGGGGAGATTAACGTTCTGCTGCAACCCACGAGAGTTTAACAGTACATTATTTGCTAACACCTCCAAATCACAGAGATGGTAATAGTAAAGAGAAAAAAGCCCGGTATTGAGAATGGGGAGTAGATTTGTTGCGTGTATTTTTGTATACGTCTATGTGTCTATTTTTCTGCATACTCATATGTTCCCCTGCAGCAGACTGGGGACAAATGTGTTGACTGAGGAAAAAGTCAATCAAGTTTGTTAGAAACGATCTCCCCTGAGAAAGCCATGCTGACTAACCCTGATTAATCCCTGCCTCTCCAAGAGGAGATTAATCCTGTTCCTCAGAATTACTTCCAGTAGTTTCCCTACCACTGATGTCAGATTCACCTGCATGTAATTACCCGGTTTATCCCTGCGACCCTTCTTGAATAATGGTACCACATTCACTGTCCTTCAGTCCTCTAGTACATCTCCTGTGGCCAGAAGGATTTGAAAATGTGTGTCAAAACCCCTTTCTCCTCCCTTGACTCACATAACTGCCTGGGATATATCTCATCTGGGCCTGGGAGTTTATCCATTTTAAGCCCGCTAAAACAGCCAATGCATCCTACCGTTCAATGCTAATTTGTTCAAGTATATATCAATCCCCCTCCCTGATCTCTACACCTACATTGTCAGTCTCCATGGTGAACCCAGATGAAAAGTAATCATTTAAACGCTAATCTATGTCCTCCAGCTCCACACACAGATGGCCACTTTGGTCCCTAATCGGCCCTACTCTTCCCTGGTTATCATCTCGCCCTTAATATCCTTATAACACGCCTTAGGATTGTCCTTTATCTTGCTCTTCAGTGTTTTTCCATGTCCCCTCTTCGCTCTCCGAATTCTGTTTTTTTAAGTACCCCCTACACTTTCTATACTCGTCCATGGACTCCGCTGTTTTAAGCCCTCTGAATCTGCCAGAAGCCTCCTTTTGTGTTTCTTATCCAATCCTCAAAATCCCTTGACATCCAGGCTTCCCTGGACTTGTTGGTTCTCCCCTTCAAGTTTACAGGAACATGTTGGCCCTGAGCTCTCACAATTTCATTTTTGAAGGTAAGAGACCATGGGATCCAGGGCAATTGGCAAATTGGATGCAAAATTGGCTAAGTGGCAGGAGGCAGAGGGTGATGGTCTAAGGTAGTTTTTGCGTGTGGAAGCCTGTGCCCAGTGATGCACTAAAGGGATTGGTGCCAGGACCCTTCCTGTTTGTCGTGTACAATAATGATTTAGACGTGAATATAGGAAGTATGATCTGTAAGTTCGCAGATGACACGAAAATTAGTGGTGTCGTATACAGTGAGAAGGAAAGCCTTAGATTACAGGGCAATATCGATGGGCTGGTGAGATGAGTGGGGGAGTAGCAAATGGAACTAAATCCTGAGAAGCGTGAGGTGATGCATTTCGGGAGGATTTACAAGACAAGGGAATATGCAATGAATGGTCGGACCCTAGGAAGCTCAGAGGCTCAGAGGGACCTTGGTGTACTTGTCCATAGAGCACTGAAGGCAGTAGCGCAGGGCGATAAGGTGGTTAGGAAGGCTTATGGGATACTTGCCTTTATTAGCTGAAGCATAAAATATAAGAGCTGGGAGGTTATGATGGAGCTGTATAGAACGCTAGTTAGACCACAGCTGGAGTACTGTGTTCAGTTCTGGGCACCGCATTATAGGAAAGATGTGAATACTCTGGAGAGTGTGCAGAGGAGATCCACCAGGATGTTGCCTGGGCTGGAACATTTCAACTATGAAGAGAGACTGGATAGATGAGGGTCGTTTTCTTTCGGGCAGAGAAGGCTGAGCGGTGACCTGATTATGAAGGGCATTGATCGGATAGATAGGAATAAACTATTTCACTTAGTAGAGGCATCAGTAACCAGGGGGCATAGAGGTAAAGTAAGGGGCTGGAGGTTTAGAGGGGATTTAAGGAAAAACATATTCACCCTGAGGATGGTTGGAGTCTGGAACACAGTGCCTGAAGCGGTGGTAGAGGCAGGAACCCTGAGAACATTTAAGGTATTTAGATGAGCACTTGAAATGCCATAACATACAAGGCTAAGAGCCAAGTGCGGGAAAATGGGACGAGAATAGATAGGTTCTTGATGGCCGGCACAGCCACGATGAGCCGTGGGGCCTGTTTCTGTGTTGTATAACTCTATTACTCTGTCACTCCCTTACCTAATCTCGTACTTGTGATCGTTTGTAAAATACTGCCAGTTTAGTGAGGTTACAAGGCTCGATCTTATCCTGCTTTCGGACTGTCTTGTTTCAGAGCATGTTCTGGTCGGGTCCTTGGCCGAGATAACAGGCCTATGCTGTCCTAGCTATAGAATCTTTCTTAATAAGAGAGAGAGAGATAGATAGAGAGAGAGAGAGAGAGAGAGAGAGAGAGAGAGAGAGAGAGAGAGAGAGAGCTATTTCTGTAAGAACTCAATATTATTATGTAAGGTGTTTTTATATTAAGAGTTCCATTTTTTTATAATATATCAGGAGCGAGTTGGACGGGTGAAATATGATTAGAAGACTCGCTTTGGAATGCAGAATCATGGCTGTTGAATTCAGAAGGTCCTAAACAAGTATCACTTGTCAAAATAACAGACAGACTCGGTTAGACAGCTCGAGATTGGATGCCCAGAGCCAGAATTTGAAGGGCTGGAATTGACACCTGATGGACGAAGGAAGATTAACAGTCAAATAAATTGCTTAATGCACAGCTCAAAAAATTCAATTTAACTTCCTAATCCATTGTTACAATAAGCAAATTCTGCCAGAGTTTCATGTATAATGAGATGAACTCTCACAGTGAGTGTGAACACTTCAAATCACTCTCCATTTTAAATGTCGCATTTTACTAATTCTGGAGCACATTGAATGCAGAAAATCAGCAAAAAAAAGAGATTACAATGTATTTCTAACAAGGCCACTTGACATTCCAATAGAAAGCTGCAATGAACGAGAGTCTTTCAAGACATGACACAATATCTGGGAATTTTAGTTGGTTCTGCGATAAAATATGAGGCTCACCTCTTGTGATTGACTTTTTCTGTATAACCACCATCAGTGAGATCAGCACACAGATTAGCAGAACTCCGAAGAAGACCGCAACTAGGATGAAAGTAGTTTTATATCCCTGTTCTTAATGACAACAATGCAGAAAGGTTTAACACAGACACAGTCCATCCTGCGTGACAAAATATTTACAAGAGGTATTTAATAATTATATCCACTGCTTCCGGGCAATGAGTCAGGTCGAACATTCCCCAGTATGTGTGATGCACGTTGCACCAGAGGAAAGTGTGAGCCAATCTAAATTACAGAGGCAGTGGCCCATGTTTCTGCTGAGTACAGGTACAGTCAGAAACTGAGATTAGAAGAATTTCAACCGGAGGATTTGAAATATGCGGTGAGGAAAAAACGTTCCTGTTAGCGAGAACGTGCTCATAGTACCTTCAGAAAATGGCAATACCAATTCAACTAATACAAACTCTAACGCTAGCCGGAATACTAATAATGGTAAGTACCTGCAGATGGGGACGGGAAAGCAATTGGAGGCACATCGAACCTTGTGGACGATATTGTACAAAAGGTTCAGAAAGATGAAATTTCAGCACCTTCCATTTCAACGATACATTCTGCTCTTAATTGCTGGAATACTTATCTCAATTTGACAGAACAAGGCACCCTAACCCCACTCTCCAAACCCTGCCACCCTCACCAGAACAAATCACACTGGCATCTTCCTTGTGATCGCAGTCAGTTTGAGCCCGCGATGAGGAAGGACAGTCGGCCAGAGAAGATTCGCTTCCAGTGCACTTCACCTCATCCAGCCAGATAACACCGTCACCCTGGAAAAAGGTGGCCCCTCCTGGGGCCAATAGAGCGTGGCCACAACCCAGCTCTCTGCAGACAACATTGGCATCGGCCATATCCCAAGAGTCATCACACACCGTGCCCCAGACGTTATTGCACAATCTCTCCACTCTCCCGGAGCAGTTGGTGTTACCTCCAAACAGGCGCAACCATTGTTCCGAGTCTGTCAAAAAGGATCAATGATTATTATTAATGTGGTATAAGACAGGAGTACCAGTCACATAGTTGATACAATAAATATGCAAGTAACACCTGGTGAAAGCACACGTTTACAGTCATGTTCTCGAATGCAGTCCTTTGATCTGTGGGGCTTCTCCTTAATTACTTTTGCTTCTGTTGAGAAGAGAAACATGCTGACTACATCAGACACAAAAGTTTGAAATGACACTCGCACATTGAGAGGTTTGTTGTGTTACCTGAACAAACAACACCAGAATCCTCCCTGTGTTCACAGTTGTGTTTATCCCACGGTTCTGTTTGACACTGCCAAAGGAACGATTCGTGTGAAATGCACTCCACCCCATCGAGCCAAATGAGTCCGGATACTTCTCCGAATGACTGAGCATAATAATCGATAGAACTGAGGGGACCGCACTGTAACTGTTTACAGATCACTTCTGCATCAGGTCCATCAAGTGTATCCGAGCACACTGTTCCCCAGGTGCCATTGTGGAACACTTCCACTCTCCCCTCACAGCGATGCTTCCCATTCACCAGCCGCAGCTCTTTGTGCTCTGTCAATGACACAAGAAATATCCCGATGGTTAGATTGATAACTCGTTGTATGTTCATGCTGCACAACTCAACACATGCTGCACCGGTTGTGTTCACTGATTGCGGGTAATTATTTCAGAAAATTGATAGAAAAACACCGACAGCCCATAATGTAATAAAAAATAATGAACACGGATTTCACAACAGAAGGAAAAACAATGTTATTGAATTCTTTGAAGAAGTTACAGAAAGATAACGGGGATACTGCAGTCGATGCAACATGCAAGTTCCTTTTTTCAGAAGTACCTGTGACAAGGTACCAGACAGTGGGATCATGACTGAGGTCAGAGCATGGAGAGTCAAGAGATCAGTGGAAGAATGGTAGAAAACTAGCTACGAAGCACGTCATCAGGGTTAAAAGTGGTAACCCAGAATGGCAGAATGTGGGAAGTGGTGTTCCACAGGGCTGGGTTTACTGCTGCTCAAAATTTACATAAACGGTTTGGGCTTTGGCATGGGAGACATAATTTCAAAATTGAAGATGACAGCAATTTGGGGATACAGTTAACACTAAGGAAGACTGAGACAAAATACGGGAAGACGTGACAAAATGGGCCGAATGGGCATACAATTACCAAATTAGTTTTAAGACAGATAAGTCTGAGGTGCTGAGTGTTGGTAGGAAGAATAAAGAGGCCACGTATTTCTTGTAAAATAAGCGTGAAAATGATGTAGAGCAGCAAAGAGATATCGGGATACAGAGGCACTAATCACTTATAAAGTGACAGAGACCGAAGCCAGTGATCACAAATATAGGATAATCATGAATAAATCTCATAAGAAATTCAGCAGATTTTGTATTTTACGTAGGGAGTGGTTTGAATTTGGAATTCCGAACACATACAATTGTTGAGTTGAATAGCGCCGATGTCTTTATGGTGAAGCTGAATAGGTACTTGAGGGAGAAAGAAATATGAGGACGTGCAAAGAGGGTTAGATGCAGTAAAGTGGGGCGATACTCGTGGGCAACATGAACACCAAATTGAACAGTTAGGCCGAATGGCCAGATTCTGTGCTGTACATTGTATGTAATTCGATGTAATATCTTCCCTGTGAATCCACGTGCGCAACACTACGGAAAATGGGCACATGGAAGCACCTTTACCTGAACACATGATACTCACATCTTCTTCATGAGAGCAATCCTGGTTACCCCACGATGCTGAGGGACATTCCCAGAGAAATGATTCGTGACCGAAACAGTTCAGTTCATCCAACCAAACTGGCCCTGAGTCTGGTCCACAAGGTGCAGTAAGTGACATGTCCAATGCATTTCCACAACCCAACTGTTTGCAAACCACGTCAGCGTCCGCCAGATCCCAGGAATCAGCACAAACTGAGCCCAATGTACCATTGAAATAAAGCTCCACTCGGCCAGTACATGGGCTTCCACCGCCGAACAGCCTTAACTGCACGTGGCCTGTTGGACAACAGTACATGAGGATTATAAGTTCAAAACACATTCACCTCATCACTCAATCCAACTCATTGTCCCATCACCAGATAAATCAAACATGTTAAATGCGCCTTTGACAGGTAAATGAAACTATCCAACAGAATATGTGTTTGCACTTACTTATTACATAGAATATAAAGAACAGAAATGTTTCAGATTTCCTACTAGATCTGGCTTTGACAAGTTATGGTCTCCAGTTCCCCGTTTATGTTTTGAATGCTGTGTCCGTTGTTGTCAGGCAAACAGTCACGTGATTAACTGTCAATTTATACTCATGTTATATAACTGTATCTGTTCCTTGTCCAGGTATGTTACCCTTCTTTGTTATCTTGGTCAGACATTTACTGCCATCTGTTCTTTCCTTTATCTTGACTAACAAGTGACTTGCATTTATCTAGCGCCATTAACGTAATCAAAGATTCCAAGGCGCTCTCCAGGAGTGATATCAAAGCAATTTTAACACAAAGCACCTAAGACTAAATTAGTTCAGATGACGACAAGCTAAGTCAAAGAGTTAGTTTTATGGAGCATCTTAAAGCAGGAAAGATAGGTTGACAGGCAAAGAGATTTTAGCAAGTAATTCGAGAGCGTGTGACCTTTGCAGTTTCAAGCACAGCCGCCAATGGTGCGCAATTAAAATCAGGAATGCTCAAGAAGCCAGAACTGGGAGCTGTCAGACTGGAGCGGATTGCAAAGACAGGAGCTGTGAGGTCAAGATGTCCGCTGTTTCCGAAGAAAATACTTAGTCCAACCAATCGGTATCAAAACTGAATCATTAAATATCTCATATGTTGTAAGTTCCATTCTGGCATATGTAAATAAATGTTCATTGGAACAACCCCAAAACATCTGTCCACACTTACATTCTGTATAATACAGCATCCCCAGAACATATGCATGCATTTTCATGCTGCACAATGGAACTTTCAAGCGCAAGTCCAAAACATCTGTCTACTTTTATACACAGTCTAACGACACTTACACCAGAACAACTCCCACACAGCGACCTCCACTTCCATACTGTACAATGGAACTGATTGCAAGCTCGACGCTGGATTGGATAGCAGAGCTGGGAGTCCAATTCCATATTCTGTTTATCACAAGGCCGTTATCTTTCACCTCCATCATCATTCACCTCCCTTCCTGCCTCAGCCCATCTGCTGCTGAACTGCTCACCCATGCTTTGTTGCCTGTTGAGCCGAATACTTCAATGTTCTCCTGGGCGATTACCCATTCTGCACCCTCCAGAAACATCAGCTCATCCAAAGCATTGTTGCCTGTCCTACATGAAGCCTTTCTCAGGAGCGCCACTGCACTCACTGGTTTCCCATCAGCAAATGCCTCGTGTTTTCCATTATGATCTTCATGTTCAGACACCTTCATGCTCTCTCCCTGCATAACCGCCTGCAGCCTGAATAATTTCAAGAGCTCTGCATTTCTCTGAATCCAGCTTCTTGCACATCACCCACATCCATTGCCCACAACTTTCAGTCTTGTCTTTAACCATCTAACCACCCCCCCCCAGATCAGAATTTTCCCGCGAAATATTTCTGTGTCTCCAGCTCTTCAAATCCAGCCTTTTGACTAAGAAATTAGTCACCCACTCTCACATCTCTTTGGCTCTGTGTCAGTTTTCTGTCCGATTACATTCCTGTTGAACGCCTTGTGATGTATGTGTTAAATGAAAGTTCTGTTATTAAAAAAAATCTTGTTGCTTCATTGTGTCCGTGTCCTCTCTCCCTGCACACTACCACCATCCAGCCCCAGCTCCCCACCCGCCACACATCCTCACCCCTTCCCCTCGAGTGAAATGACTGGTTTGAGACACCCAGGAACAAGTAACCTATACATTCACTTTTCTCAGCAGATTACACATTTCACCTCTTTGTTTTTGTAAAAGCAGTGAAGAATTTGTTTACCTGAACACAGGACCCCAACATCAATACTGTAATTGAGAGACGAATTCAATGTGAAGAAGCAGCAGTCTGGAGCTGCAATTCGTTTCCTTCACATTAGACATCATTCACCGAGACGGGCACTTCACTCTCGCTGTCCTTTGAATAGTTATAAGTGGCTGTCGCTTCACCAAAGGCCAGCTGTGCACAGACCACGTTGGCATCATTCAGGGTCCAGAGTCTGTCCTGCAATGTCTGTCCAGTTGCCATTGTAGTAAATCACCACTCGCCCGTCACACCAGCTTCCCCCGTCAGTCGGCTTTAGTGACCAATTTTCATCTACAATATGAAACACATTGATAATGGTGAAACTGAAGCAAACTATCTCAGAATTTACTGCCACCAGAAAAATTATTAATTTTAATGGTAACTATTTCTGTCAACATTGTTCAGAAGGCTTGTCGGAAGATGTTCTTCACTATTACCTTTTCCCAGTAAAAACATTTTAGAGACATACCGATTAGCTTCCGCTGGCTAAACTAGGGAAAAGGGATAAAATGAACTGGGGGTGAGCGCGGCACATACTGGCTACTGATAAGTGATGAGACCGAAGGGTGGACCAGGGGCTTTAAATGGCTCCTGACAGATGACAGTTCCTTTTCTCCCATATGGAGAGAAACAGACAAGTTTAAGTTGAGACAATGCTTCCGATGACGTCTCAAATCACTTCACAGGCAATGAAGCACTTTTGATTTGTAGTCACGAATGCAATATGTGCTGACCCGAGGGACTGAAGGTCGTTCTCCTGTCCACATGAACTGATATTTCCAGCTTTGCCCTGTACTTGAAAATATCATCAACGTTTCTTCCAATTTCTCCTCCTCATCTTCACATGGTCCATCTTCAACTCTTCCGTTCCCTTCTACAGCATCTCTGTCTCTGGTTCTGGGGATAGGCTATTAACCAATATAAAGAGTAAGCCCAGTGACTCTCACAGTTATCTTGTCTATGATTCCTCACACCACAATTCCTCTAATGACTCTATCACATTCTTCCACTTTCTCCATCTGCATTGTATCTGTCTGGTGATGCAACCTTCCATACCAGTGCTTCCAGATATGTCTTCCCTTTTCCTCAACCGAGGACTCTGCTCACCTCCTCATCCACCCACCATGGTTGAAAGGGCCCTCAAGCACTTCTATTCCATTTCCCAAACTTCTGCTTTCACCCTTTCCTCCTCCCAGAACCATGATAGGATTCTGCTTCTCCTCATCTTCCACTCCATCAGCTTCCATATTCAACAGATCATCTACTACCATTTCTGCCACCTTTAATTTGATGCCACTACCCAACACATCTTCCCTTTCCCTCCACTTTTAACATTCTGAAGGGACCATTCGCTCTGTGGCACCCTAATGCTCTCTTCAATCATTATCAACACCACTTCCCACAGGACCTCCCCATGAAAGTGTAGAAGATGCAAACACCGCTCTTTTACCTCCACCGTTCGCACCATCCAAGCCCCCAAATACTGCTTCCAAGTGAAACAACGATTTAACTGCACTGCTTTCCACTTTGTGCACTGCATTTACTGTATTGACTGATCATGATGCCGTCTCATTTACATTGGCAGACCAAACAGAGTTGAGTGATTACTTTGCAGAACACCTTTGTTCAGTCTGTATGCTTTACCTTTAGCTTCCAGTTGCCTGTCATTTTCATTGCATACTCCACTCCCACTCTAACCTCTCCCTCCTCTTTCTCCTGCACAGTTCCAATGCAGGATAACAGAAGTTTGAGAAACAGCACTTCCTCTTTCCACGAAACTCTTTACAGCATTTTGGAATGAACACTGAGTTCAGTAATTTCAGATCAGATTCCCTCCCCCTTTTTCCTTTTTTGGACGATATTTTGCCTTCCAATTTGCACCTCCTCTAGAAATGTGTTTTGTACTTGACCCATTCCAACATACCTTTCCTTGCATTGTCCTATTTACCATTTAATCTCTCCTGTCTTCCACCATCTGACAGACTGTTCCTTCCGTTCTTTCCTTGTTTCCCCCTTTCTTTAAAAACGGTCAACTCTCTAGGTTCTGATGAAAGATCCGCAAACTGAAAGGTGAATATTGTTTCTCGCACCATACATGCTGCCAGAACTGCTGAGTATTTCCCGCACTTACTGTTGTTATTACCTATATTTTAAATTGTGAAACGGGAGAGCAATTTGCATTGAGCAATGTCCCACATACAGTGATCAGATAACTGAGCAGATATTCTGTTATATGAGGGTGCTGGCTGAGGGATAAATGTAATGCTGGAAACTGGGAGAATTGCAATTTACATCAAGTTTGTGAAATAATCAAAGACATAGCACATTGGTGAAATAACGAACTGCGTCATTCACTATCATTTAATTGCACTTGGTGCAACGGAAATTAAAACCAAGCTCACACTATTTATCTGGCAACAAGTTCACAGTGTTTTCTATTAAACAGCTGATCTTTGCAGAGAATTCCATGATCATTCATATTTCAACTGCCTACATTGATAACAGTTTCAATGCTCGAGCAGCATCTTGCTGATTCGAAAGCCCTTAAATAATGCCCCAGATTTACCAGGAAATAGATATTACATGACGGGAAGTACTAACAACTAGTCATTGTATGTATTAAATGTTTACTGGAGTGAAGATTTGATTCATTTGTAATTTAATTCAGACCAATAAACCCACAAACACATCTCAGAATCTTAGTGACAAAGGAATTATGGGATTTACAAAACTCGTGAATTAGCGAACTGTGGAAATAGTCAATGATGCTTGACAGCTGAAAAGTTGCTGTATTGCAATAAAAACAAGAAATGCTGGAATCACTCAGCAGGTCTGGCAGCATCTGTGAAAAGAGAAGCAGAGTTAACGTTTCGGGTCAGTGACCCTTCTTCGGATGTTTTTATTTCAGATTTCCAGCATCCGCAGTATTTTGCTTTTATTATAGTTGCTGTATTGTAGTTCAATTGACTGAGATAACTCACCTGTACAGATGACAGTTGCATCGTTTTCATGTGAGAAGCTAAACTGTTCCCAGGATGAAACAGGACAATCCCACAATCGCGTCTCGTTCCCCAGACACCTGTAATTTTCCTTCCACGCTGGACCGGTTCCCTTCCCAAAGTGAGCTCCTCCGTGGATTGAGATTACTGTCCCACACTGAAGTTGATCACAGACCACGTTGGCGTCTTCCATATCAAAGTAAAGATCACACAACGATCCCCACTGGTCTCCACGTAGCACCTCCAGCCAGCTAGAGCATCTGTTCATCCCAAAAACCAATTGAGGTTCAGGTTTCCCTGCATTTGAAACAAATACAAATCCAAATAATTTATAAATCATCCTCTGCATAGATACAGTAAAATAGGAAATGAGTAAAAAAAAAAATTAGAATATTATCTACCACGGTTATCTATCCATACTTAACACACATTATCGATCAAAGACAATTAGAATTACTACAGCAACACAAAAGCAAAATACTGCGGATGTTGGAGATCTCAAATAAAATTGAAAATGCTGGAAATACTGAGCAGGGCTTGCAGCATCTGTGGGGAGAGCAAGAGAGTTATGTTGCAGGTCTTCTTCTTCTTCTGTTATTTCGCGTTACTGCACTGAAACAGGCCTTTCGGCCCACCGAGTCTGTGCCGACTGTCAACCACGCCTTGAAGTGAACCCTCAGTAATCCCATATTTCCTATCACTTCCCTGCACTCGGGCCAATTTACCTATCACCTACACGTCTTTTGAATGTGGGAGGAAACTGGAGCACCCAGCGAAAACCCACACATACACAAGGAGAATTTGCAAACTCCGCACAGACAGTACTCAGAATCGAACACGGGTTGCTGGAGTTGTGAGGCTGCGATGCTAACCACTGCGCCACTGTGCCCTTTCATCACAACAATTGCGACAGGACCTCTTTAAGAAGTTGGCTGAACACTCAAAAGTTAACAGCTCTTCTTTCAAACGCTAATCGATTGTTGATCTTTATCTCTTGGGACTTGGAATATGAAACTGAGAAGGATGTGATGTTTCTGTCGTATCTGCTGTCGCTTTTGGGCACCGTACTTCACAAAACCATTGGCTTTGGAGGTGGTGCCAGACAGAGTCAGTAGAATAATAACAATGCTTTAAGCGTTACATTATGAAGACAAGTTGCATAAACGTTGTTTGTAGTAGATTGCGTTTAGAAGGATTGGACCTTATCGAGTTGATGTGTTTAAAATGTTGAAGGATTTTGATAGATGCGCTGGAAAAGATCAGGAGAACAAATACAAATCAAGGCCATTTAATAGCTGCTTTTCTTCATGAGGAATGTGGACATCTTTGGCAATTATTGCTCAACTTTATTTGCCATTGACACCGTTGTCAGGGCCTTCTTTTTGAACTGAAATTGACTGCATGGGCAATGCTCTTCTGCAAGTTGTAAGGTAGTTAGAATTAAGGCACAGGTTTTCGGCATAGGTTGTAATTTTAGCTGTATGTGTCACAAACAGAGTGGGAAGTTTAGAATTTGGTAATTAGCGTGTAAGACTGAAATCTAGCCTTAACATTTAGAATTTATCTTGGAATATAATAAAACTGCAAGGCAGTTCATTGTTAGCAGTTAACAGTGCAAGACAAGTTAGCTTGCTGTGATTGTCCAAATTGGGGTAATTACTGTCAGTTGGAAACGGGCAAAACTGTTGCAACTTGAATGTGCCTGCAAAGGCATATAACATTAGACTTCATTGCAAGAGGATTTGAGTACAGGAGCAGGGATGCCTTACTTCAGGACCTTGGTGAGGCCACATCTGGAGTACTGTGTGCTGTTTTGGTCTCCTTATCTGAGGGAAGATGCCCTTGTCATGGACAGAGTGCAAAGAAAATTTACTAGGCTGATTTGTGGGAAGGCAGGATTTACGTATGAGGAGAGATTGGGTCTACTAGTCTTATATTCACTAGAGTTTAGAAGAACGAGAAAGGATCTCATAGAAGCCGATAAAATTCGAACAGGACTAGACAGGCTCGATGCCGGGAGGATGTTCCCGATGGCTGGAGTGTCCAGTACCAGGGGTCACAGTCTCAGGATACGGGGTATGCTATTTAGAACTGAGATGAGGAGAAATGTCTTCACTCAGAGGGTGGTGAACCTGCCGAAATCTCGACCACAGAAGGCAGTGGAGGCCTAACTATTAAATATTTTCAAGAAGTAGATAGATGTCTTTCTTAATGCCAAAGGGATCAAGGGGTATGGGGAACAAAACAGATCAGGGTACTGAATTAGATGATCAGACATGTATTTTTTATTGCTTGGCAGGCCCGAAGGGCCGACTGGCCTATGCCTGCTCCTACTTTCTGCTTCTATTTTTAGTATTCTGGTAAGGCAGAGTGTAACCACAGAGTGCAAAGTTAACTGATTACATTATGAACACAATGGGAAGTTAGAGCTTGTGAAGAGTAAGAATACGGTGCAGGGGGGAAATAGAGGCTTTTTTTATTCTTTCACAGGGAGTGGACGTTTTTCGCTAGGCCAGCATTTATTACCCGACCCTAATTGCCCTTGCAAAGATGGTGGTGAGCCACCTTCTTGTACCGTTGCAGTGCATGCGCTCTCAGTACAGCCACAGTGCCTTTAGGAAGGGAGTTCCAGGATTTGACCCAGCGACGGTGAAGAACCGTTGATATAGTTCCAAATCAGGAAGGTGTGCGGCTTGGAGGGGAACTTGCAAATGCTGCTGTTACCATCCATCTGCTGTCCTTGTCCTTCTCCGTGGCAGAGGGCGTGGGTTTATAAGGAGGTGCTTTGCTTTGTCTCTTAAGCTTGAGTCAGTGAGTGGAGTCACCGATTTAACACAGCGCCACAGCCAGCAGCAGCAGAGCCTATTGGGAGAGGCAGAGACCAGACAAATAGAGGGGAAGCAATTGTCAGGTCAGAGTATGAGGGGACGTGGGTTAGTTACAAATACGTATTAAGTTAATTGGTGAGTGCTTAGTTTTTCAGCGTTAGCTAACCAGTAAAATAGCTTTAAAGCAAAACACATCTACAAATAATTTTACCTCTAAAATAAAGGCAGACTAAGTTCTGGCAGAGCAGTTATTTTTTTCTGGATATCGGATTTGTGGATAACGGAATTATCCGAAGTAGATGTCACCATCTGGAAACTCTCTGGCTCAGGTCATAGTGATGGAGTGGGAATTGGAAATACTCCAACACATACGGCAGCAAGAGGAGTATTGGACAGTTTGCTGCAGATTTCAGTCACACCTTGTGGAGAGGTGCGGCGTCAGAATGAGTTTGTTGCAGCTTATAGTGCAGAGTAAAGGAAATCCAGATGTGATGGAGAACGAGGATATGCAGAAAGTTAATCTATCCAACAGGAATAATGTACTGGCTATTTGTGAGGATAAGGATGAAGACTGTCAGAAGGACAGCCAGAATGTTGACCGTGATACGTTGGAACAGGAAGCTGTGCAAAAGGTGGAGGAGTGGAGCAAATGTGATACTTTTAAGTAGTTCAATAATAGGGTTTTAGGAATCCCAAACAGTATTTGCCCAACCTGTGCGAAGGACAAAGTATCGGGGAAAAATGTCTGGGCCATATCATTAATTCATTGGGAATATTTGACAGCTTAGTGTCTGCAAATAAACGTATCTCTGATCATAAAGACTGAATCACAGAACAGAATTACCGTAACCTGTGTACAATTTACAACTGTATAACGTACAATATCAACAGGTCATGATAAATCACTCCGAGTCCAAATCAATCAGCAAAGTGAGATGCACCAAAGCATAAATTCTCGCTGTGGTTTTAATTTAAAATAGACGCACCCATGTGATTTTGAGGTTGTTTCCTGTAGAGGTTAATGAACTAGGAATACTGTTAAGAATCAGATACAATCAGAAGGATTGAGCCTGTGTTAATGTAAAGCGTTAACTCGCTGTGATCCGAACACTGGAAATGCAGCCTCTGTCAATGTCAGTGGTGAACTTGCTGTGATTCAATTCAAAGAGGGGATCTGAACGTCGACAGTTGCTTCAATAAACTGTCCACTGTACCCCAATAAATAAAATTAACTGTCATCCTGATTTCTCTGTGAGTCAAAGTAGATCTGCGTAATGAAAAGAGTCTGAAGAACTAAAACAGATCAATAAATGAACACAACTGAGCTGCCACTATAAAGTTATCACAGGTAGAAAACTTTCAAATGATTAATTCCTCCGGATCTCACATGGAATGAAACAAAAACTCTCCAGAAATGGGCATTTAGTAAAAGAATTCCACAAACTGCATTGTCAATCTAGACAAAAATGATTTGAAACAAGGTACAACCCCCATACTCTGTCACCCACTCTTTGGTTTCTGAGGCTGTATCCGGTCCTTTCCCAGTCTGATAGACCTGTCCCCCAGAGGCGTGTTTTGCAGATATCACAGAGTGACAACTTCAGTGTGAGCCATGGGTGTTGACAGCAGCCGGTTATCAGAGAAACTTGAAGCACGTGCACAGAATGGTGGAGATTGAAGATATTTGGGTCAATCTCTTGTAGCTGTGAGGAGCTAATCAATCCTGTAAACAGAGGCACTTACACATGAACATACTGAAAACTGTAACACGAACCAAGTGTGGGTGGTGGGCGTTGGTGGTAATCAGCAGGAGGTTTGCCTGTCCATGTTGATCTGATGCCATGAAACTTCATGGGGTCCACAGTCAATGTTGAGGGCTCCCAAGGCAACTTTATTCTTCCTGTATACCGCTATGCCACCACCTCCCGTGGGTATGTCCTTCCAGTGGGACAGGTGGCTGGAAAATTGCCCGTAATGTATGATTCCATAATTATGACAAGTCAGGCTGTTGCTTGACCAGCTTGTGGGTCAGATCTTCCAATGTTGGCACAAGCGCCCAGATTTTAGAAAGGAGGACTTAACAGAGTCGACAGGGCTGCGTTTTCAAAACCTAGGTCAATGATGGATGATTCTTCTGGGTTCGTCCCTTTCCTTAGATTTTTTAGTGGTTTGATGCAACTGAGTGGCTTGCTATTTCATTTCAGAGGACATCTTATGAGTCAACTACATTGTTGTGGATCTGGAGTCTCATGTAGGCCAGTTTGGGTAAGGACAGCAGATTTGCTTTCCTAAAGGAATTGAGTGAACCAGATTTTTTTTTCAACAATCGGCAATGGATTCACAGTCACCATTGGACTAGCTTTTAATTCCAGATGTATTAAATAAGAGCTAACACTGAATAAAGGGTAAAGGGAATGCTAAGAGTTGTAGTTAAAAAGCAAATAATGACGCCAGAGAGAGTGTTAAATGCAGCTTAATGATAAGCTCTGTCCAAAAGGAAAAGCACGCAAAACAGACACATGGTTAAAAATTAAATCAAATATATACTAATGGAAGTCATGAGCTGAGATTGTTGAACTAGATGTTGTGTCCCTAAGGCTGGAGAGTGCCTAATCAGAAGACGAGGTTCTTTCTTCGAGCTTGTGTTGAGCTTCACTGGAACACTGCAGGAGGCCAAGGACAGAAATGTCGGCATGAGAGCAGGATGGTGGATTAAAACAGCAAGTACTAGGAAGCTCCTAGACAAGCAGCAAATGCAATAATGTCTCAAGACCTTTGCTTTTTTGTATTGAAAGCTAAGAATTCTGTGAGCTTATAAAAGTTTGAGCAAAAGGATTTTTTGTGAACATTGAATGCTGAAACTTGGTGTTGGAACTGAGTACAGAGTGCCAGGCACCTGTTTAAAAGCAGCTCAACAGGGAAATGACAGGAAGATTAATGAAGGTCACATGACGTACTGTCCGGGTTTTAATTTCATTTTGCACTGTGAGAGATCAGTGAACTGAGCAGCATTGCAGTGAGCTGGCAGTGACCTGTGTTTGCAGACAGGGGAAAAGAGATATTATGTGAAAGAAATAAGATTTGCCTCACTTGGGAAAAATAATCCTAAATTTTCAGTGTGGTTGTGGTCTGCTTGGAGAGAGGAAAAGAGCCCTGGAGAGAGAAAAGACCGAGGAAAAGAGGAGTTGCTACACTCTGTGTTGGAAAACTGCTTTGCAGAAAGGAGGCCTGCATTGGTAAAGGAACAGAATCCTATTGCCTCCAGTCTCTGAAGAAATCTCTGCATCAAGAGTGATTCCTGTTACCTCTTGTATTTTTGGAGATCCAGGAAGCTCATAAAGCTTCCATTGCTAGATGGCTACTTTAAAATCCAAGTAGAGCTGTTGCGACACCCTTTTCTGAAAGATTTGTGTGACGCCTGCTGTCGACGAATTGCCTTGAACGCCTACTCATCACAGACTGTTCATTAAACCCGCCTAGTGAGATTTCAAGTGGCATCTGTCTATTCGACTTGGGACACCTCACCGAACCTGGAATATACGACCAGAATATTATGACCCAGTTATTCTATTATTCTCAAGAAGCAGTTGTAATGAGAAAAGCATTTTTCCCAGGTTAACTGGTGTTTGAAAGTATATGTGTGTGTGCATAACTGTTAGGAAGAATAAGAAGTTATAAAATCTTTTCATATATAGATTTGTTTCATTATTGTTTAATATTTAGTTTATTAAAATTGTTTAATTTTGTTGTTGTTTAAAGAAACCTGGCTTGGTATGCTTTATTCTGGAGGGCAAACAAAGTGTTTAATGTGGGTATTTTTCTGGTAGCTGGAAAACTTTGCGAATATGTTGTGACCTGTGGAGCAGTGAGACCGAATCAACTCTTGGCGTAACAGTATTCTAAATTGAAAGAAGTACAAGTAAATAGTTGCTTGACCTGGAAAGATTGCTTGTAGCCTTGGATGATGAGGAGAGAGGAGCTCAAAGGTATTACACGTCCTGCAATTGCATGGGAAATTGCCATGCAAAGGGAACAAGGTGACAGCGTGATGGATGAGTGGACCAGCGTGTCGCAGAGGGAATGGCCACTTCAGAACGCTGACATGAAGGGGAGGGGATGATGTGCTTGGTTAGTCGCATCACGCTGGATGTGGCGGAAATGGAGGAAGATGACATTCTGGATTTAGAAGCTGCTGGGGTGGAAATTGAGGGCAAGGAGATTCCTGAAACTGTAACAGTGAGGGCAGAAGTGTGGAAAGGGGTTTGACAAATGCAGACAGATGCCTGATCTGTAAATTATTTGATATTCACACTGGCCCCCCGAAGATACATCCAGACACCCGGGGATCCTGTTCAATTACTGTCAATTCAGTGGAATACCGGGAAATATCGACACAAGAGCCCAGAACCGTCTATATATCTAATAAAATGTGGAGGCATCAATATTTGGACATCGAGTCTCACCAGGAACACCAGCATCAGCGAGTCGGTAAAGGTACAACCCAGAAGTGCAATATATATCCTAATTTCAAGAGATGGTATATGGCCGTTTGACTATACACATTGAAGCTCGCAGATCATACTCTTCCAAACTAATATTCTCTGACATTGATCCATTCTCTCCCTCCCTATAGAGCGGCTGATACATGGCTGTCCCTGAGTTGATACTCTCATGGACGTTTTGAAAGAATAAGATTACAATGAAATGTATAGCAAAGAAATCTAATTGGGCCCTATGAAAAATGACATTCATTACAGTCACTAAACAAACATGTTCAGCGAAGAACATTCATCTGAACACTATATACATATGTACCACAGAATGCAAAAGTCCAATTGTATCAAGCCTGTGTCCTCAGTACCCTGCTCTATGGCAGTGAGACCTGGACAACGTATGTCAGCCAAGAGCGACGTCTCAATTCGTTCCATCTTCGCTGCCTCCAGAGGATCCTGGGCATTAGGTGGCAGGACCGTATCTCCAACACAGAAGTCCTCGAGGCGGCCAACATCCCCAGCACATACACCCGACTGAGCCAGCGGCGCTCGAGATGGCATGGCCATGTGAACTGCATGGAAGATGGCAGGATCACCAAGGACACATTGTACAACGAGCTCGTCACTGGTATTAGACGCACCGGCCGTCCATGTCTCCGCTTTAAAGACGTCTCCAAACGCGACATGAAGTCCTGTGACACTGATCACAAGTCGTGAGAGTCAGTTACCCAGCGATTGAAAGAGCTGGCGGGCAGCCATAAAGGCGGGGCTAAAGTTTGGCGCGTCAAAGAGACTTTGCAGTTGGCAGGAAAAAAGGACAGAAGCGCAAGGGGAGAGCCAACTGTGTAACAGGCCCGACAACCAATTTTATCTGTAGCACCTGTGGAAGAGTCTGTCACTCTAGAATTGGCCTTTATAGCCACTCCAGGCGCTGCTTCTCAAATCACTGACCACCTCCAGGCGCTTACCCATTGTGTCTCGAGACAAGGAGGTCAAAGAAGATATATGAAAATAGACTTAACCAGATATCATGCAGACAGAAACTGTAACTTCCCAGATATAAGTTGACTAACTGTCACACCGGTGAAAATTGCACAGTATAATGGTTGCATTGATTCAATATTATCCACATCTGCCTCTGGATTCTGTGCAGAATAATGCTTACAGTAATGTCTCCCTCTGCTGGTCAATATTGCACAGTTCATCGGTTGTGTGAAAGCAGTAATCTGTCCCTTTTATTGTGCATAAACAACTCAATATTTACAGTTATAGAGATAATGAATGCTGAAGACTGAAAGGCGTAATTTGTTACATTAATATCTCCCTCCATTGATAAGTATTGTTTTTTTACCTCTGCTGTGGAATTCTTCACGGTGCACGGCGACATTTACACAGTGATATCCTCATCATCTTTTGAATACAGGGCAGTAATTGGTTATACTTGCACCATAATGCCGACATACACTTGTAGATCCTCCTGCATAAACTATGCCAATGGCTCCAACTGATGCAATATGTGTTTTCCCGACTTGTAACCGTACACACATCCAATATTTCTGCACTTCTTCAATATCCAGACAAGAAATGCAAACAACAGCCGGAGATTGAAGCATAAACCAATTGGTGACCCGCTAACCATAAACGTATAGTTTTCATAAATTGACTCCTTACATACAAACTCAATTACTTCGTACAAACTGACCCACGCCGTAACTCGAACTTATACATTAGCTGACCTGTGACTCATCAACTGTACACCTCTCCAAAAATAACACATCGTCAATGAAGCACATGACCATCCAGACTGATCTGAATTGCGATTGGCTCTCTTCTCTTCGAATTGTCCTGCAAGCGAATCTCTTTCAGGAAGCTTCCCAAGGTTTGGATGCCTTACTACTCCCAGATGGAGTAAGCTGTATAACCTGCCCAATGTTTTCCATTCGTTTATCCTTTGTACTGTTTTCACTGGTTAGGACCTTCACAAGATGGCCAGCCCGACCAGCAACACACAGTCAGTCTTCAGTACGGACCAACTCAGAGATTATCATCCCGCGTGGGAATGATAGTGAGTCAGAGGAGTCTGCTCAGGGTAAAGTTCACATCACAGTTGTACAGTACCGACAGTGGTGGAAGGTATAACAGAGGACAGATGTGACAGGAAGGTAAACCAGGGCCCAAGAAATACTGAAGAAGCCAGGAAAAATAGTTCATTAACCCAGTCTTTAACAGAAGTGACACCAGTAGATCACGGATGCATGAACGACCAGACAAGGAGCTCTGATTTATGGCTAACGTTATGAAGGCAGTCATATGCGTATTTATAGTGCAACAATTGAGTTTTCTGTGGTCTACTTTGGAGCATGCGTATACTTAATATATACTTGGTATACTTAATCAATATTTAGTATCAGTGTACACTAAGGACGTGGAAACTGTCAAAATATCTGCAGAAGCAGGGAGAGTGGAAGCAATGGATTGGATAAACATTGAGAGGGAGGGATACTAAAAAAGTTGGCTAAGTTTAGGGTCGATAAGACACCTGATCTGGATGACTAGATTCCCAGGCTTCTATTGGAAGTGGGAATGGCGGTAATGGAAGGGCTTGCTATAATCTTCAATCCTTCCCAGCATATGGGGGAGGGGGAGGCGCCAGAGGATTGAAAAGTGTCAAATATTTTCAAGGAAGTGTGTAAAGACTGTCCTCGCAACTACAGCACAGTTAATTTAACATCAGTGATGGGCAAGGTTTTAGAAACAATCACCAGAGGGAAAAATCTACACACATTTGGAGAGGTTCAAATTACTTAAGGAAAGCCAAAACGCTTGGAAAATGCAGATTTAACTTTGCTAATTTAACTACTTTTTGGATTAAATAACAGCAAAGGTTGATGAAGGGAATGTGGTGGATGTTGTTTATATCGGTTTGAAGAAAACGTTTGATAAAGTACCACATAAAGGTTGGAGAACAAAATTGAGGTTCATGGAATCGGAGGATCAGTGTTCAATTGGATCAGAAATTGGCTTCAGGACAAAAAACACCGACTCATAGTAAATGATTGTTTTTCAGACTGGAGGATGGTAGTCAGCAGTGTTCTGCAAGAGTCAGTGGGGGAGCAATGTTTTCCTGTTTTGATCTATATAAATTCTTCAGATCTCAGAATACAAAGTAGAATCTCAAAATCTGCCACTGACACCAAACTTGGAGAGGTGGTAAACAGTGAGGATGATGTGAACCGCCTACAACAGGACATAGATAGGCTAGCTGAATGGGTAGACAGGTGACAGATGGAATTCAATACTGACAAGTGTTAGTTAATGCATTTTGGCAAATGGAATAGGGACAGTCAATATATACTTAATAACACAGTTCTAAAGAGTGTGGGGGAAAGGAAAGACCGGGGGGTGCATGTGCATCGATCTTTGAAGGTGGCAGAACATATTGAGAGAGCGATTAGTAACGCATATGGGATCTTGGACTTCATAACCAGAGGCATTGAGTGCAAAAGTAGGGAAGTTATGCTGAACATTTATAAAGCTGTTTTTTAGGCTCCAACTGGAGTATTGTGTCCAATTATGGTCTTCACACTTCAGGAAGGATGTGACGGTTTTGAAATGCTGCAGAGGAGATTTACCAGAATAGTTCCACTGATGGAGGATTTTAGTTATAAGGCTAGGTTGGAAAAACTGGGCTGCTCTCCTTCGAACAAAGGAAATTGAGGGGAGATTTAATGGAAGTGCAGACGGTTATGACCGGCTGAGATAAGTTAGAGAACGAAAAACCTTGCCCAACAACGAATGGTACAAGGGCGAGGGGACACAGATTGAAGGCTTTGAGCAAAAGATACAGGCGAAATATGATTCAGAAGTTTTTTACACTGCGGGTGGTAGTGATCTAGATTCTGCTGCCCACAAGCGTGGTGAAAGCAGAGACAATCAATGACATCAAATTGAAACTGTACAGCAACGTGAAGGAAATAAACTTGCGGGGCTGTGGGGATTGAGTGGGGACAGTAGGAATGACTGGATAGCTCCGTGAAAAAGAAATATGGACGCGATGAGCTGATATACCATCTTTAAACTGATTCACTCTCTGTCCTACTTTTAATACACTCCTTAAAACTCCCTCTTTGATTAAGCTTTTGGTCATTTGCTCTAATTTCTCCTTTGGTCATTTGATCTTAATATCCTTTGCAAATGCTCCTGGGAAGTGCCTTGGGACATTTTGCTACCTTAAAGCGACTGTATAAATATAGGCTGGTGTACTGTGCAATGGCTGTTCCGGACTTGTCTTCTGTTGAAGCCTGTAATTCCACTGAATTCCAATTTGACAGGTGTTAGTAGGTCCCCACTACCTTGCCCAAGTAGCGGTTCTTCATATGTGAGCTTTCGAACTGAGTGGTTGCACGCTATTCTACAATGTAAGTATTGACTGCTAATTTTGCATCTGAAGCCCACACATGACCACTGACTGAGTTTTGAGGCTTGTATCACATGGTGTGTTTACCCAGTGTCGAAGATGTGTAATTTGCAAGCTGTAGGTTGTGGGGTCAATATGACGGTATCTCATTTGGGTTGGTGTCGACACCATTACAGCCATGTCACCAGTACCCAGCGACCCCATGTCTGCTATCCACTTCTCCTCTGAGAGCACTGTACTTGTGGAGTACAGTGGGTGGACAGACGTTCGTGGGCAGGGATGGAGGGGGTTGTGTTAGTAGCGGTGGTTGGGTGATGGATGCCAATGCAACTTAGTTTCCTCTTAAAAGTCAACAACCTGTTTCTTTGGGAGGTAACTAGCACCCACCCGGAGCCCTGGACAGCTCACCTTCCTCAGTGCTGTGGCCTTCTTTTTCTTTTTTAGAATTAGAACATTAAAGAGCAGTACAGGCCCTCCGGCCCTCGATGTTGCGCCGACCTGTGAAACCATCTGAACTACACTATTGCATTTTCATCCATATGTCTATCCAATGACCACTTAAATGCCCTTAAAGTTGGCGAGTCTACTACTGTTGCAGGCAGGGCGTTCCACGCCCCTACTACTCTCTAAGTAAAGAAACTACCTCTGACATCTGTCCGATATCTATCACCCCTCAACTTAAAGCTATGTCCCCTCGTGTTTGCAATCACCATCCGAGGGAAAAGACTCTCACTATCCACACTATCCAACCCTCTGGTTATCTTATATGTCTCCATTAAGTCACCTCTCCTCCTCCTTCTCTCCAACGAAAACAACTTCAAGTCCCTCAGCCTTTCCTCGTAAGACCTTCCCTCCATACCAGGCAACATCCTAGTAAATCTCCTCTGCACCCTTTCCATAGCTTCCACATCCTTCCTATAATGCGGTGACCAGAACTGCACGCAATACTCCAGGTGCGGTCTCACCAGAGTTTTGTACAGCTGCAGCATGACCTCGTGGCTCCGAAATTCGATCTCCCTACTAATAAAAGCTAACACACCATATGCCTTCTTAACAGCACTATTAACCTGGGTAGCAACCTTCAGGGATTTATGCACCTGGACACCAAGATCTCTCTGTTCATCTACACTACCAAGAATCTTCCCATTAGCCCAGTAATCTGCATTCCTGTTACTCCTTCCAAAGTGAATCACCTCGCACTTTTCCGCAATAATCTCCATTTGCCATCTCTCAGCCCAGCTCTGCAGACTATCTATGTCCCTCTGTACCCTACAAGATCCTTCAGCACTATCCACAACTCCACCGACCATAGTGTCATCCGCAAATTTGCTAACCCACCCTTCTACACCCTCTTCCAGGTCATTTATAAAAATGACAAACAGCAGTGGCCCCAAAACAGTTCCTTGCGGATCCTTTGCAGCAGCTTTTTCGGGAGCAGAGTGTGAGCGAGTGAGCAGCTGGGAAAGTCAGTTTGAAAGTAAATTTAATTTTCTTTTGTTTTTCGGCGGAGGCCAGGGGGCTGCTGGGTAAGTAAAACGCTATATATTTGGGCGGTTTAAAATAACTTTCCTTTCATTGCAGCAGCTTTTTCGGGAGCAGAGTGTGAGCGAGTGTGCAGCTGGGAAAGTCAGTTTGAAAGTAAATTTAATTTCCTTTTGTTTTTCGGCGGAGGCCAGGGGGCTGCTGGGTAAGTAAAACGCTATATATTTGGGCGGTTTCTGAACCCGAGACACCACACTTGTAGTGTCTCCCACCCGCCCTCCTCCTCTAACCAAAAAAAAAGGACTCGGTGGGGTGTTTATAAGGTAAGGCTTTTTCGATTTCTCTGGTCTTATTGTGATTGGTAAAAACTTTTCGTTCCTTTTTCATTTAACTAAGTTTAAACTTAAGATTAAAAATGGCAGGAGATCTCAGACCAGTATCATGCTCCTCTTGCTCAATGTGGGAGCTCAGGGACATGGCTGATGACCCTGACTCCTTCACGTGCAGGAAGTGTGTCCAGCTGCAGCTCTTGTTAGACCGCATGACGGCTCTCGAGCTGCGGATGGACTCACTTTGGAGCATGCGCGATGCTGAGGAGGTCGTGGATAGCACGTTTAGTGAATTGGTCACACCGCAGATTAGGATTGCTGAGGGAGAAAGGGAATGGGTGACCAAAAGGCACAGAAAGAGCAGGAAGGCAGAGCAGGAGTCCCCTGCGGTCATCTCCCTCCAAAACAAGTATACCGTTTTGGATACTGTTGAGGGAGATGGCTCACCAGGGGAAGGCAGCAGTAGCCAAGTCCATGGCACCGTGGCTGGCTCTGCTGTTCAGAATGGCGGGAAAAAGAGTGGAAGGGCCATAGTCGTAGGGGATTCGATTGTAAGGGGAGTAGATAGGCGGTTCTGTGGTCGAAAACGAGGCTCCGGAATGGTATGTTGCCTCCCAGGTGCACGGGTCAGGGACGTCTCAGATCGGCTGCAGAACTTTCGAAAGGGGGAGGGTGAACAGCCAGTTGTCATTGTGCACATAGGCACTAATGACATAGGTAAAAAACGGGATGAGGTCCTACAAGCAGAGTTTAGGGAGTTAGGAGCCAAGTTAAAAAGTAGGACCTCAGAGATAGTAATCTCAGGATTACTACCAGTGCCACGTGATAGTCAGAGTAAAAATGTCAGGATGAATGCGTGGCTTGAGAGATGGTGCAGGAAGGAGGGGTTCAGATTTTTGGGACATTGGGACCGGTTCTGGGGGAGGTGGGACTATTACAAATTGGACGGTCTACACCTGGGCCGGACTGGAACCAATGTCCTTGGAGGTGCTTTTGCTAAAACTGTTGGGGAGGGTTTAAACTAATGTGGCAGGGGGATGGGAACCAATTGAGGTCAGTTGACAGTAAGGAGGTAGTAACAAAAGCCTGTAAGGAACTAGATAATGAAGTCAGTGTGACTAAGGGGAAGAGCAGGCAGGGAGCAGATGATGAATATAAAGGGACTGGTGGTCTGAGGTGCATTTGTTTTAATGCAAGAAGTGTAGTAGGTAAGGCTGATGAACTTAGGGCTTGGATTAGTACCTGGGAGTATGATGTTATTGCTATCACTGAGACTTTGTTGAGGGAAGGGCATGATTGGCAACTAAATATCCCAGGATATCGATGCTTCAGGCGGGATAGAGAGGGAGGTAAAAGGGGTGGAGGAGTTGCATTACTGGTCAAAGAGGATATCACAGCTGTGCTGAAGGAGGGCACTATGGAGGACAGGGCCCGGAGAAACCTGCATGGTGAATAGTCACAAGATTAAACACAAGGCCCGAGGGGAACCTGGTCGGTTAATAGTCACAAGTTCAAGCACAGGGCCCGAGGGAAGAACTCAGAAATAGGAAGGGTGCGGTAACAATGTTGGGGCTGTGCTACAGGCCTCCCAACAGCGAGCGTGAGATAGAGGTACAAATATGTAAACAGATTATGGAAAAATGGAGGAGCAACAGGGTGGTCGTGATAGGAGATTTTAATTTTCCCAACATTGACTGGGATTCGCTTAGTGTTAGAGGTCCAGATGGAGCAGAATTTGTAAGGAGCATCCAGGAGGGTTTTCTAGAGCAGTATGTAAATAGTCCAACTCGGGAAGGGGCCATACTGGACCTGGTGTAGGGGAATGAGCCCGGCCAGGTTGTTGAAGTATCAGTAGGGGACTACTTTGGGAATAGTGATCACAATTCCGTTAGCTTTAAAATACTCATGGACAAAGACGAGAGTGGTCCTAAAGGAAGAGTGCTAAATTGGGGGAAGGCCAACTATACCAAAATTCGGCAGGAGCTGGGAAATGTAGATTGGGAGCAGCTGTTTGAAGGTAAATCCACATGTGATATGTCGGAGGCTTTTAAAGAGAGGTTGATTAGCGTGCAGGAGAGACATGTTCCTGTGAAAATGAGGGAATGGAATGGCAAGATTAGGGAACCATGGATGACAGGTGAAATTGTGAGACTAGCTAAGAGGAAAAAGGAAGCATACATAAGGTCCAGGCAGCTGATGAAAGACGAAGCTTTGAAAGAATATCGGGAATGTAGGATCAATCTGAAACGAGGAATTAAGAGGGCTAAAAGGGGTCATGCAATATCTTTAGCAAACAGGGTTAAGGAAAATCCCAAAGCCTTTTATTCATATATAAGGAGAAAGAGGGTAACTAGAGAAAGGATTGGCCCACTAAAGGACAAAGGAGGAATGTTATGCTTGGACTCAGAGAAAATGGTTGAGATTCTAAACGAGTACTTTGCATCGGTATTCACCGAGGAGAGGGACATGACGGATGTTGAGGTTAGGAACAGATGTTTGATTACTCTAGGTCAAGTCGGCATAAGGAGGGAGGAAGTGTTGGGTATCTAAAGGGCATTAAGGTGGACAAGTCCCCAGGTCCGGATAGGATCTATCCCAGGTTACTGAGGGAAGCGAGAGAGGAAATAGCTGGGGCCTTAACAGATATCTTTGCAGCATCCTTAAACACGGGTGAGGTCCCGGAGGACTGGAGAATTGCTAATGTTGTCCCCTTGTTTAAGAAGGGTAGCAGGGATAATCCAGGTAATTATAGACCGGTGAGCCTGACTTCAGTGGTAGGGAAGCTGCTGGAGAAGATACTGAGGGATAGGATCTTTTCCCATTTGGAAGAAAATGGGCTCATCAGTGATAGGCAACATGGTTTTGTGCAGGGAAGGTCATGTCTTACCAACTTAATAGAATTCTTTGAGGAAGTGACAAAGTTGATTGATGAGGGAAGGGCTGTCGATGTCATATACATGGACTTCAGTAAGGCGTTTGATAAGGTTCCCCATGGCAGGCTGATGGAGAAAGTGAAGGCGCTTGGGGTCCATGGTGTACTAGCTAGATGGATAAAGAACTGGCTGGGCAACAGGAGACAGAGAGTAGCAGTAGAAGGGAGTTTCTCAAAATGGAGACGTGTGACCAGTGGTGTTCCACAGGGATCCGTGCTGGGACCACTGTTGTTTGTGATATACATTAATGATTTGGAGGAAAGTATAGGTGGACTGATTAGCAAGTTTGCAGACGACACTAAGATTGGTGGAGTAGCAGATAGTGAAGGGGACTGTCAGAGAATACAGCAGAATATAGATAGATTGGAGAGTTGGGCAGAGAAATGGCAGATGGAGTTCAATCAGGGCAAATGCGAGGTGATGCATTTTGGAAGATCCAATTCAAGAGTGAACTATACAGTAAATGGAAAAGTCCTGGGGAAAATTGATGTCCAGAGAGATTTGGGTGTTCAGGTCCACTGTTCCCTGAAGGTGGCAACGCAGGTAAATAGAGTGGTCAAGAAGGCATACGGCATGCTTTCCTTCATCGGACGGGACATTGAGTACAAGAGTTGGCAGGTCATGTTACAGTTGTATAGGACTTTAGTTCGGCCACATTTGGAATATTGCGTACAGTTCTGGTCGCCACATTATCAAAAGGATGTGGATGCTTTAGAGAGGGTGCAGAGGAGGTTCACCAGGATGTTGCCTGGTATGGAGGGCGCTAGCTATGAAGAGAGGTTGAGCAGATTAGGATTATTTTCATTAGAAAGACGGAGGTTGAGGGGGGACCTGATTGAGGTGTACAAAATCATGAGAGGTATAGACAGGGTGGATAGCAAGAAGCTTTTTCCCAGAGTAGGGGCTTCAATTACTAGAGGACACGAGTTCAAAGTGAAAGGGGAAAAGTTTAGGGGGGATATGCGTGGAAAGTTCTTTACGCAGAGGGTGGTAGGCACCTGGAACGCATTGCCAGTGGAGGTGGTAGATGCGGGCACGATGGAGTCTTTTAAGATGTATCTAGACAGATACATGAATGGGCAGGAAGAAAAGAGATACAGAACCTTAGAAAATAGGCGACATGTTTAGAGAGAGGATCTGGATCGGCGCAGGCTTGGAGGGCCAAAGGGCCTGTTCCTGTGCTGTAATTATCTTTGTTCTTTGTTCTTTTTATCACTAGTAATTAAACTCCAGGATGAACATTTGCCATCAACCACCACCCTCTGTCTTCTTTCAGCTAGCCAATTTCTGATCCAAAGCCGAAATCACCTTCAACCCCATACTTCCATATTTTCTCCAATAGCCTGCCATGGGGAACCTTATCAAACGCCTTACTGAAATCCATATACACCACATCCACTGCTTTACCCTCATCCACCTGTTTGGTCACCTTCTCGAAAAACTCAATAAGGTTTGTGAGGCACGACCTACCCGTCACAAAACCGTGCTGACTGTCGCTAATGAACTTATTCTTTTCAAGATGATTATAAATCCTGTCTCTTATAACCTTTTCCAAAATTTTACCCACAACCGA
Organism: Heterodontus francisci; assembly: GCF_036365525.1. Lineage (NCBI taxonomy): Eukaryota > Metazoa > Chordata > Chondrichthyes > Heterodontiformes > Heterodontidae > Heterodontus > Heterodontus francisci. The sequence goes on from NC_090391.1 coordinate 74,854,051, forward strand.
AGTAAGGCTCACAGGTCTATAATTACCAGGGCTGTCTCTACTCCCCTTCTTGAACAAGGGGACAACATTTGCTATCCTCCAGTCTTCCGGCACTATTCCTGTCGACAATGACGACATAAAGATCAAGGACAAAGGCTCTGCAATCTCCTCCCTAGCTTCCCAGAGAATCCTAGGATAAATCACATCTGGCCCGGGGGACTTATCTATTTTCACACTTTCCAAAATTGATAACACCTCCTCCTTGTGAACCTCAATCCCATCTAGCCTAGTAGTCTGAATCTCAGTATTCTCCTCGACAACATTTTCTTTCTTTACTGTAAATACTGACGCAAAATATTCATTTAACACTTCCCCTACCTCCTCTGATTCCACACACAACTGTATTCGGCTTCTGAGCTAGGGAAGCAACACAGGGAGTCCACATCAGCAGTTCTGACTCACTTGGTATCAGATACCTTGAAAAGTGTAGAAGGAGTTTTAAATCCACTGTGTGAGCAAACTGTTCACTTCCAGAGTTGGTATAACTGGAACGCTCCAGCAGGTCCCACCAGAATTATAGCCCAACTCATGGTCATCATATTTGCGAGAGGGAATGTTAAGAGCACTGCGCAGGTACACCCCGGGTTGTGTGTTTAATTTTGTGACTAATCACTGTGCAGGCTTCCCTCGGGCCCTGTGCTTGAACTTGTGACTATTAACCGACCAGGTTCCCCTCGGGCCTTGTGTTTAATCTTGTGACTATTCACCGTGCAGGTTTCTCCGGGCCCTGTGTTTAATCGTGCGACTATTGACTGTGCGGCTTCCCCCCGAGCCCTGTGTTTAAACTTATGACTATTCACTGTGCAGCATCCCCGGACACTGTGTTAAAAGTTGACACGAATCACAGTGCAGGATCCCCTGGGCCCTGTGCTTGAACTTGTGACTATTCACCCTGCAGGTTCCCCCCGGGCCCTGTGTTTAAAATTGTGACTACTCACAATTATAGAGATGCAAGGTGGTTGGTTAGTGAGTCACTGCTCTAAATCGCTGGATAAATATCTCATGTAAGGATAAAAGGAAGTTCTTTTTGTTGAAAAAATAAACCGCTGGTGGTAATGTGAGTACCACAAAAGTGTTTTGTTTAATTCAGTGTAGCTTATTAAGGACTTTAGAGTGAAGTGGGTAGAACAAGGCCCCTAGTGTAATGAGTATTTTTTTAAAGGGAGTAACTAAATTAATTTAAAGAGAGGTCATGGCAGGAGAGCTCAGCCCCGTGATATGCTCCTTCTGCGCTATGTGGAAAATCAGGGATGCTCCAGTGCCCCTGGTGACCATGTGTGCAGAAAGTGTATCCATCTTCAGCTGCTGACTACCCGCATTACGTAGCTGGAGCTGCGGGTGGGTTCAGTGTGGAGTATCTGCTATGCTGAGGACGTCGTGGATAGCACATTTCGCGAGGTGGTCACACCACAGGTAATGGCTGCACAGGCAGAAAAGGGATGGGTAACCAGCAGACGGAGTAGTCGGTGCAGGCAGGTACTGCAGGGGTCTCCTGTGGCCATCCCTCTCTCAAACAGATATACCGTTGAGGATACTGTTGAGGGGAGGGGGGTGCGAAATGACCTCTCAGAAGAAAGCAACAATAGCCAGGTCCGTGGGACCAGGGGAGGAAAAGGGATGGAAGAGCTCTCGTGATAGGGGATTCCATCGTAAGGCGTGCAGATAGGCGTTTCTGTGGCCGCAAACGAGACTCCAGAATGGTATGTTGCCTCCCGTGCTGGGGTCAAGGATGTCTTGGGGCTGCAGGACATTCTGAAACGGGAGGTGAGCAGCCAGAGGTCGTGCTCCATATTGGTACTAACGACATAGGTAGGAAGAGAGATGAGGTCCTGCAAAGTTAAAAGAGGTAGTTAGGCAGAAGTTTAAAAAAAGGACCTCCAGGGTTGTAATATCAGGATTACTCACTGCGCCATGTGCTACTGAGGATAGGAATATGAGGATAAAGCAAATGAATGCGTGGCTGAAGAGCTGGTGTCGGCGGGATGGCTGCCGATACTTGAATCATTGGGATCTCTTCTCGTGCAGTGGTGGCCTGTACAAGAGCGATGGGATGCATCTGAACTGGAAGGGGACCAATATCCTTGCAGGGAGGTTTGCTGGTTCTACTCTGGAGGGTTTAAACTAGTCTGGCAGAGGGGTGGGACACAAAGTAGTAGTCTCTCTGATGAGATAGTTGAGACAAATGTAGAGGTAAAAGCAAGCAAGTCCAGTAGGCAGGCCGGGCAGGGGCAGGACAGGGACCGTGGAAGGTCTGGCAGGCTAAACTGCATTTACTGTAAAGCAAGAAGCCTTACAGGTAAGGAAGATGAACTCAGAGCATGGATTGGTGCATGGGATTGTGATATTATAGCAATTACGGAAACGTGCTTGAGGGATGTGTAGGATAGGCAGCTCAATGTTCCGGCGTACTGATGCATCCGGCGTGACCGAGGTGGAGGGAAGAGAGGAGGGGGAGTTGCACTATTCATTAGGGAGGACATCACGGCAGTACACAGAGAGGATATCCCGGGGGGAACGTCCAACGAGGCCATATGGGTCGAAAGTAGAAATAAGAACGGGGTGATCACTTTGATGGGATTATACTATAGCACCCCCCCCCACCCCCCCAATAGTCAGAGGGAATTGGAGGAACAGACATGTAGGGGAATCACAGGTAGGTGTAGGAATTATAGGGTTGTAATAATAGGTGATTTAACTTCCCTAATACTGACTGGGACTGCCTTAGTGCTAAGGGATCAAATGGGGACGAATTTGTTAAGTGTGTCCAGGACAGTTTTCTGAAGCAGTATGTGGATGGCCCTATCAGAGAAGGGGCTGCACTCGACTGCCTCTTAGGAATTGAGGATGGGCAGGTAATTGATGTGTCAGTGGGGGAGCACTATGCGACCAGTGACCATAACAATATAAGCTTCAAGTTAGTTATGGAAAAGGATAGGACTCGTACTCAGGTTGAAGTCCCAAATTGGGGGAAGGCTAATTTCGATGACATGAGACAGGAACTCTCAAAGGTTGATTGGGAGAGGCTGTTTACATGTAAAGGGATGTCTGGCAAGTGGGAGTCTATTAAAAGTGAGATAGGAAGAGTTCATGGCTGTCATTTTCCTGTTAGATGGAAGAGCAAGGCTGGCAAGTTTAGGTTACGTTGGCTGACGAGTAATTGAGGGTCTGCTCAGGACAAAGAGGGAGGCACATATCAGGTATAGGCAGCTGGGAACAAGCGAGTCCCTCGAGGAGAAAAGGGGATGAAGGAGTACACTTAAGAAGGAAATTAAGAGGTCGAAAAGTGGCCATGAGATTTCCCCAGCAGATAAGATAAAGGAGAATTCTAAAAAATTCTATAAGTTAAAATCAACTTCTATTAATAGTAAAAGGGTAGCAAGGAAGAGAGTAGGTCCCTTTAAGGATCAGTGTGGTAACCTCTGTTTGGAGTCACGGGAAATGGGCGAGGTTTTAAAATAACATTTCTCGTCTGTATTCACCGTGGAGAAGGTCATGGAAGCTAGTGAATTCAAGGGAGGTAACAGCGATATTCTGGAGCATATCAACATTACAAACGAGGAGTTGTTGGAGGTGTTGAAGCGCAGTAAGGTAGATAAATCCTCAGGGCCTTAACAAGGTGTATCCTGAGATGCTCTGGGAAGCAAGGGAGGAGATTGCTGGCGGAGATGTTTAGATCATCATTAACCACGGGTGAGGTACCAGAAGACTGGAGGATAGCTAATGTGCCTTTATTTAAAAAGGGAAGCCGGGATAAGCCAGGGAACTACAGGCCGGTGAGCCTCACATCAGTGGTGGGAACGTTTTGGAGGGGATTCTGAGAGACAGGATTTATATGCATTTGGAAAGGCAAGGTCTGATTAGTGATAGTCATCATGGCTTTGTGCGTGGGAATTTTGATGGGTTTTTTGAGGAGGTGACCAAGAGGATTGACGAGGGCAGGGCGATGAAAGTTGTCAACATGGACGTTAGCAAGGCCTTTGACAAGGTCCCGCATGGTAGACTGGTCGAGAAGGTTCGAACACATGGGATCCAGGGTGAGATAGCCAATTGGAAAAAAAATTGGCTTGGTGATAGTTGGCAGAGGGTGGTAGTGGAGAGTTGATTTTCAAATTGGAGGCAGGCGACCAGTTGTGCGCGGCAAGGATGGGTGCTGTGTCCTCTGTTTTTTTTCATATATATTAATGACTTGGATGTGAATGTAAAGGCATGATTAGTAAGTTTGCAGATGACACCAAAATTGGTGGTATAGTGGACAGTTAAGAAGGTCGTTTAAGGTTACAACAGAAGAATGATCAACTGGGAAAGTAGGTAAGGGATTGGCAACTGGAATTTAACACAAACAAGTGCGAAGAGACGCATTTTGGGAAGTTAAACAAAGGCAGGACATATACAGTGAATGTCATGTCAGGGCCCTGGGGAGTGTTGTGGAGCAGAGAAACATTGGGGTGCAAGTGCATCGTTCCCTGAAAGTGGAAACACAGGTAGACAGAGTGGTGAAGAAGGCGTATGGCATGCTTACCTTCATCGGCCAAGGCATTGAGTACAAGAGTTGGGACGTCATGTTACAGTTGTACATAACGTTGGTTTGGCCGTATTTGGAGTACTGTGTGCAGTTCTGGTAGCTGCACTGCAGGAAAGATGTGATTAAGCTAGAGAGGGTGCAGAAAAGATTCATCAGGATGTTGCCTGGTTTAGAGGGCTTGAGCTATAAAGAGAGATCTGGTAGGCTGGGTCTGTTTTCCCTGGAGCAAAAGTGGCAGAGAGGGGACATGATAGAGGTATATAAAATTTTGAGAGGCATAGATAGGGTAGATAGCCAGAGTCTGTTTCCCATGGTAGGGGTGACTGAAACTAGAGGGCATAGATTTAAGTTCAGAGGGAGGAGGTTTAAAGGGGAACAAAGGGGTATCTAGATTGAGCTGCCAGAGGAGGTGGTGGAGGCAGGAACATTAGCAACATTTAAGAGGCATCTGGACAGGTACTTGAATGAGCAAGGCATAGAGGGATATGGAATTAATGCAGGCAGGTGGGATTACTATTGATAGGCATGATGGTCGGCATGAACGCAGTGAGCCGAAGGACCTATTTCGATGCTGTACGACTTCATGACTCTGCAGGTTCCCCCCAGGCCATCTGTTTAAACATGTGACTATTCACTGTTCAGGTTGCCCTCGGCCCTGTTTTTAAACTTGTGACTATTCACTGTCCCGATTCCCCCTGGGACCTGTGTTTAATCTTGTGCCTGTCCATTGTGCAGTTCACCCCCGGGACTTGTGTTTAATTTTGTGCCTGTTCATTGTGCAGTTTCCCCCCGGGATCTGTGTTCAGTCTTGTGACTCTTCACTGTGCACGTTCCTCCCGAAACCTCAGTTTAAGCTTTTGACGATTCAGTGTTCAGGTTCCCCGAGGTCCTGTTTTTTAAACTTGTGACTATTTATTGTGCAGGTTTCCCCCACCGCTGCCTGTGTTTAAAGTTGTGGCAATTCACTCTGCAGGCTCCCCCGAGCCCTTTCTTTAAACTTGTCACTATTCACTGTGTCGAATCCCGAGGGCCCCTGCGTTTAATATTACGATCATTCACTGTGCATGTTCACCCCGGGCCATGTGCTTTATTCCTGTGAATATTCAACGTGCAGATTTCCCTGGGCACTGTGTTTTAACTTGTGACGATACACTGCGTAGGTTCCCTCGAGGTCATTTTTTTAAAACTTGTGATTATTCCCTCTGTGCGTTCCACTGGGACCTGTGTTTAACCTTTTGGCAATTCACTGTGTAGGTTCTCCTGGGCCCTGTGTTTAAACTTGTGACTATTCACTGTGCAGGTTGTCCCGGGCCCTGTAGTTAATCTTGTGACTATTCACTGTGCAGTTTCACCCCGGTGCCTGTGTTTAATGTTCTGACTGTTGACTGTGCAGGATTCCCCCAGGAGTTGTGCTGATACCTGTGACGATTCACTGTGCAGATTCCCCCGGGTTCTGTGTTTAATCTTGTGAATGTTTACTGTGCTGGTTCCCCACGGGTGCTTGCTTAATCTTGTGACTCTTCACTGTGCAGTTTCTCCTCAATCCTTTGTTTAAACTTGTGTCTATTCGCGTTGCACATTACTTTGGGCCCTGTGTTTAGACCTGAGACCATTCACTGCGTAGTCTCCCACCTGGCCCAGTGTTTAATATTGTAAATATTCACTGTGCAGGTTACTCCTGGGACCTGTTTATAAACTTGTGACTGTTCACTGGACACGTTTCCATCGGGCCCTGTGTTTAAACTTGTGATTATTCACTGTGCAGGTTCCCCTGGGCCCTGTTTTAGACTTGTGAAGATTCACTGTGCAGGTTCATCCCGGGACCTGTGTTTAAACTTGCGACTATTCAATCTGCACGCTCCCCCAAGCCCTGTATTTAAGCTTGTGACTGTCCACTGCGCAGGTTCCCCCAGAAGCTGTGTGTAACCTTGTGACTATTCACTGTGCACAACAGCGCCTTTACTATGGGTTCCTTTTTCCACAAGTGAGAATTCCTCAACCGTGTCCGAGCCATTTCCTGCACTTGTGCCCTCACCCCTTCCCCTCCCTCCCAGATCCGCGACAGGAATCCTCTTGTCCACACTTTCCACCCCGCCAGCCTGCACCTCCAGAGGATTATCCTCCGCATTTCCCACCACGTCCAGCGTGATGCCACCACCAAATACATCTTCCTTTCTCTGTCAGCATTCCGAGGAGATCGTTCCCTCTGCAATACCCTGGTGCACTCCTCCATTACCACCACCACCTCGTCCCCTTCCCGCGGCGCCTTCCCATGCAATGGCAGGATGTGTAATACCTGCCGTTGTACCTCCTCTCTCTTCACTACCCAAGCCCTAAACACTCCTTTCAGATGAAGCAGCCATTTACTTGTACATCTTTCAAATTAGTATACTGTCTTCGCTTCTAACAATGCGGTCTCCTCTACAAAGGGGAGACCAAGCGCTGATTAGGTGACCACTTTTCCGAACACCTCTGCTCAGACCGAAAACATGACCCGATCTTCCTGCCACTTGCCATTTCAACAGACACCCCTGCTGTCATGCCCACATCTCTGTCCTAGGATTGCTACAGTGTTCCAGTGAACATCAACGCAAGATCGAGGAACTGCATCTCATTTACCAATTAGGTCCTCTACAGCCTTGCGGACTAAACATTGCGTTCAATAATTTCAGAGCATGACTAACTAGCCCCCATTGTTTTTATTTTTAGCTTTAACTTTCACTTTTATTTTATTTTATTTTACTTTGTTTCATCATTCAATTTTTTTCACATGTTCCTGCCCACTGTTTTTTATTCATGTTCGTGCTTTTGGCTAAAGCTTTCATTATTCAGTCATTTAACACCCTCTCTGCACTACCGTGTTGTCCTGCACCACACCATTAACACACTCTCTATGCCTTTGCCACATCTCCTCCATGTCAGATATTCTCTGTTGCCCACTGCCCTATCAACACCTTCCATTTTGCTCCCTTTTATCCCGCCCCTGCTTTTTTGCTTAAAACCTATCAGATTTCTACCTTTTGCCATTTCTGATGAAAGCTCACTGACCTGAAAAGTTCACTCTGCTGTTCTCTGCACAGATGCTGCCAGACCTGCTGAGTATTTCCAGCATTTTTTGTTTTTATTTTATAACACTTTCTTTAGTCGATTTCCAAACACCGTTCCCACCCCAAGCCTTTTCTTGATGCCTCCTTAATTTGGGCCTATCTTTTCCAGAACTCCACGGTTGAAGTCCTCCAATCAGACATCCGTCACTGCCACAGTAACATATTAGCTCTTATCAAAATCACAAATGGCATCCTGTGTGATTGAAATAAACACTAACTTTTCCTCCTCGAGTTCACGACCTGTCTGCAGCAATTGACTGAGTTGATCCGTCAATCCTCCAAATCTCTCCACCATCGTCCCCGTGTCTGGAACTGCAATTATCTTCTTCCTTTCTTATCTTTATAATCATCGCCAGAATATCACCATCAATAGATTCTACTCCAATTTCTGCAGCAATGTCTCTGTTTATCGCGAATGGTCTATTTCTCACTTACATTCTGTCTGCCAATGACATCACCCAGAATCAGAATGTCAATTTCACTACTGGTGCTGAAGACACTAAACTCTACCTCATCCTCACATCTCTCGTTCCTCAGTTGTCTCTGGATTGTCACACGGTTTGTCAGAAATCTGGTACTGGGTGAACAGCAATGTCCTTCAATTAAATTTTCGAAAGGCTGAAGGCGTTTCCTTTGTTCCTTGCCAATACTTTACTCTCTATCCAGAATTCCTTTTCCTGGAAACTGTCTGAGACTGAATCATACCTTTTGCAACCTTGGTCATATAGTTGACCTCGGGATGAACTTACAACCACAAGCCTGCGCCATCACAATGACACATTCCTCTGCCCCCGTTTCACCTCAAATGCTGCTGAAAACTCATCCGAAACTTTGCTAGCTCCAGGTTGGAATGTTCAAACACACTCCTGGCAGAACTCCCACATTCTACACTCACATGTTTTCGTTTATCTACATGGAGGAATCATACTCACTGTGTCCGCTGTCAGAACCAGCTGCTGCCCACGTTCACGGAAGCTCATGAAGGGTACCCAGGGAGGAAATATGATCTCAAAGCCAGGAGCCAATCAAACAGCAGCTGGCACAAGTTACCCCAACTTCAAGTAAGACAGGGTCACATGACCAGGCTCTGCTCCCGGTCAATCTCACCATCCCTGACTCCGAATCCAGTTTTTGTCTACCCACAACCAAATCAGAAGCACAACTGAAACAACAGGTATCCTGAATGCCGCTGCTCAAATCCTGACCAGGAAAAAGACCCGAATCTCTGACCAACGCCGTTGCACCAAGTTCCCCTTATCCTCATTGCTCCACTGAAATAATTTGAAGACTCGTGGACATACCATATCAACCCGGCTGTCGATGACACCCTGACAATCACAACAATCTGCCACGCTATGAATCGCTGTGAACCTACTCCACTCCTCCCTTGTCATCTGTTGTTGAACAGTATTTCTTATGCACCACTGTTTCTGCTGCGCCGTCAGCAGGTGTTTCCCAATAAACTGTACCCAGGGCATCGGAAATTCCAGCACTGCACCATTTCAACTCTCTTCTTGTCTTCAAAGCTGGTCCGGAAGTCGATATCTCTCACTACGTGCTCATCAGTCTCACAGTCTCTCTATTTTTCCCCTTGATCTGTCACGCTGTTTTAACCTTCTCTATTATGTCTTCTGAGATGTCTCTTTCGATATGTGTCGCGCTTTGTTAATGTAACTTTTCATGGTTGTGGGGTCGGCGACCATTTCTCTGCAGGTCACCGGTTTCTTCCCACCCCATACTGTACGGTCTGGGTTGACCCACTTGTTTCCTCATTGCAGTGGAAGGAATGTTGGCAAAGTGCATACGCAAACGAGGAGAGGAACCATCACAAGTCGAGTGATACTGGGCAGCTGTCCTATAACTGCTGGAGCCTGTTTAGATTGGAGAACCTGTGCAATGGGATTTGTGTCTCTCTTCTTTTCAATATATTATAGCACTATTGTCATTTGACACAATTACTTTAATAATATTGCCATGCCCAGTAGAGCCATGTCAAATTCATATCTTTGAACATAGATTTTCACTGAGTGTGTGGCATTTTGTAACTGACCTTTCTTTTAAAATGGGCCATACGAGCCGCAAATGAAGGCCACCATCGTTCATCTGACCTGATCAGTGAATTTCTAAACAGCCATACTGTCTTGCAAGGGCAAGATGATACATTCCAGGCAAGAAGTGGCAACTGCCCGTATCCTGAGACAATCCAAGAGGCAATCCTGAGCTGAATGGCTCTTTCTGAAACAAAGACAGTGATCAAGCAATAAGCCAGATAATTCCAACACCATGTTTGGGAAAGGGACATTGATAATGCACATCGTAAGGTAGCCAAATGGGTTTTTTTTATTCTTTGAGTGCTGTCTGAAGAAAGACACGACAAGAACAGCAGAAACGGCAGCAAAATCTATGCCTTCATCATTGGCGACTGTAACATGGTGAGATCTCCAACCCTGTTTCATTTCGAATCCACCAATACTGTAAACTGACCTCGTGGTAACGAGACGAAAAGCAACCAAGTTTGTGACCTGCAGAAATTCTATCCCTTCAAGAGAATCCTGAAAGCCACTTCAGCACCTGACTCTGGCAGTTGAACTGAGCTAAGCTACACTTCAGGAGTGAAGATGCCTTTTTCATATGATCTGCAACATGTCTTTTCGAGAATTACCCATGTGAATTATGAACTATTATTTTGCTTATAAGCTGTAAAAGTGCGCTATTATTTTCAACTGTACTTTCCTTAAGTGTGTCTGTGTATGTCGCTGTGTGAGGGAGTGCCGTTGCGTTTTATTTCGGGGTGAGTGCTGAATGAACAGTCCATAGGACGTGCATTCATACAAAGCGGGACATGTGAAGAGTCGTTCTGATCTTCAAACAGGAACAGAAATGCTCACATGTGGCTTGTATATTCGAACAGGAATCACAAGAAAAATAATAATGTACAATGGACACATTGATGGACTGATAATAAAATGCTGCGAATGAACCAATGTTCCGAATGATTTGTCAATTGAATATGTATAGCTGCATGCTTTAATTGTGATTAAGAGCAGCTGATACTAATTGTGGAAATATCAGGGTACACACGGAGCACCGTGAGTAAACCTATGTGGAAGTAAGACCAGCTCCTGCTTTGTCCTTTGAGTGATGCATGTTTACCAAATTAACGCAATAGACCTGCATTTTGCGCCTTCCCGGGATCAGACCTTGTAATTGGGATGTCTTATGCTCCTTTGTTGATCGCTGTCAGGGCGTGGGATTTGCCTGATTTCAGGCCAGTGCAGGACAGGTGAACGAAACATTCTATGAGGTTATGAGTGCTTCTCTGAGGGTAATTCAAACCAACAAGGAACCTCCTCACCGCAAAGTAAAAATCTGCAATAATTGCAAGTTATGTGAGCGAGAGGCAGAAGGAGATGGACATGCTTTTGTTGGCAGATTTGCCTTGTAGATTTTTGAGGGTTTGTTGAATGTCAAGTTAGTAAGTGTAGAACTGATCCACCTGATATTTTGCGAAATCGAACATGCACCCACTAAAGTATTTGGGAACACAATGTAAAACTATGATAGAGGGGAGAATTGGACCTTCCTGAGAATGAAAACGAAATTATTATAATAGAAAAATGTTTGTGTTTACAAAGGATTGAATCTGATTTACCAAAGAGTCCGAGTGTTTGATTTCTGTTTGACATGAATGTGAAATCTGTGGCAGATTTGCCTTCACAGACAACTGGAATAGTCCTCGGAGTTAAAGGTTTCTTGTTACTGTGTTTAGGTAACCCAGAAGATGCAATGAATTCCTGCAGTGGGAATGATATTACTTACTTTCCGTGGAACTCCTTCAATCTGTTGTCAATCACATTCAGAACTCTGAGCCAGAGCTGTGCTTTTATACAGCTTCCTCCATCACCTACCAACTGGACCCTCAAGCTACAGTTCCATATACAAGAAGGTAACGATAGCCCTCCCATTACCCCGACCCTGCACCGCCGCATTTCCCCCTGTTACTACGGCGTCCCGACATGTAGTGGGAATACATGGTTCATCTAATTCCCCAGAGTATGGTTTGCAAGCCCCATGGTTCGATGGATAGCAGCATAGCTCTCCATACTGTGTCATCCCCTTTACAAGATGTAACTAAACATTGACGGGGAATGAAAGAGCCTGTATCAGATCGAATGACCCCTCCTCCTGTCCATATATGATGAAAGCCTGCGTATTGTCCTCGTTTTCCTGATCATTTCAATGTATGTATTCGAAATTATCACTAACAATCGTGAAGCAACAAATAAGTCAACGACAGTTTATACTTCCTTCATCTACCCTATGATTTGCCTCTTGCAATTATTCGGTCAAACACTGAGGCCAGCATGAGTTACAATCTACTCTGGTTGAATGGCGGACACATTGAATCTGTCTTCTTTCACTCACACAAAAACACACCTCACTTCTTGCATTGTTTGCATCAGGCTTGTGCTGATAAAAGGAAGCTAAAAATCACATCACACATTTTCCATGAAATGGCCATATCCAACAAGAGAGAATCAAACCACCTCCCCTTGACATCCATCGTCGTGGTCAGTCCCCAATTACCAAATTATCAAAATCATAGGCGTTACTTTTGATCATAACTGGGACAGACAAGTAAGTGTTGTTTCTCCAAGAGAGGATCAGGCACTGGGATTCATGCAAGACATAACTCCTCCAATGACTTTTACATCGCAATCTACAAGGCATATGTCAGGAATAATGGAATACACTCCACCTTCCTGGATCTGTGCCGCCACCAAAAAAACTCAAGCGTATCAGCAAGATCCATCAAATGGGCTTGCTTGATGTGCATCTGATGCACTATGCTAACACTTAACTCCTTCCACCACGAGCACACAGTGGCTGCCATGTGCACCATATACAATATCACACCGCAGGAAGTTACTAAATGTCCTTCCACAGCTCCTTTCAAGCACGAGACCTCTAACACCTAAAAGGATAAGGGCGGCAGATGCATGGAAATATGAACACCTGATAGTTCCCTCCAAGCCACAGACATCCTGAGTTGGACGATATCGACATTTCTTCATTATTGCTGGGTCAAAATCCTGGAACTTCCTTTCTCATTGCACTGCGGGTGTACCTAAAATAGATCGACTCCAGCGTTTCAAGAAGGTGGCTCTCCACCTCGTTTACAAGGGAAACAAAAGATGGATAGCAAATCCCAGCCTCGCCAGCAATGCTCACATCCAAGGAGCAAGAACCTTCGCCTTGCGACCTCAGTCTCAGCCCAGATGTTTAGTACATTGGAGCCCTGCCCGGTCCTGAGCTATGAATAAGCGGTCTTCCAGCTAAAATGGTGATGAGGAGGAATATATTCTCTTGAAAATTCCATCGCATTTATAATTCACTTACCCACAAGTCAAGGAGTCTGGGTCATTGAATATATTCAAGGCTGGTTTAGACTGACTTTTCATTTACGAGGAAGTGAATACTCACTGTTTTATGGCGGGAAATTGGAATTACAGCCATGTTCAGATCAGCCATTATGGTATTGAATGGCAGAACATTATCAATGCGCTGAATGGCCGAATCCCGCTTTATTTTCCAATGACCTTACCATCATAGGTGAAAGGAAAACTGTTGCATCTCTTGCACTTGCATCGAAAGGAGCTGCGGGCAAACCAACCAGATCTTGGGTGTAACAGAAGAGTGAACAAAGATATTTTGCTCGCCATTTTAGGTGGACATTGTGGAAATGGAGGAGGATGATGTGTTGAAGCTGGAGGCGGTTGAAATGGGAGTTGAGAATAAGTGAATTAATATCACGGTTCCTGAAGGTAGGGATGGAGGTGAGGACAGTCATTCGGGTAATGGAACAGATACAGCTGAGGCCTCTGCAAAACTAATGTGAGCAATGCACGGTTAATGTGAAATGAAGAGACTGCAGAAGCTCTGGTATGGAAGATGGCATCGTTTAAACAATCAAAAGGCGATGAGGAAACTAAGAGAATGGAAGTTACTATTTATTTGCAAAGTGGAGTTTGAGAAAGTGTGGTCAAGATAACTGTGGAAGTTTGTGGATCATAGTAAATATTGATGCAAAGTCTGTCCACTTACATTGAGGGAGGTAATTCGTGGAAGAGAAGTGAGGAGTCACAGATGGACCGTTTTCAGGCAAGGGAGGTACAGATATTTAAATGCAAATTTGATTACATTTTCGGGTTCCATGTGAACAAGGGTTTGTCACACCCACAATGATTGATGTATCGGATAAAGAGGTTGAAAAGTGTAACGGAGTAGCTCGGACAATGTGAGGGAGAGAACAATATGGAAAATCCTGCCATTGTTTCCAGTTCTAGGCACCACAATTTGAGGAACAATGTATGGGCTTTAGAGCGGGTGCAGAAAATGTTCACGAGAAAATTCCAGGGGTGACAGATGTTTTCCGCCGACAGATTAGAGAATCTGAGTTGTTCTCCTTAAAGAGGAAATTTAGAGAGAGTTTGATAGAGTTGTAGCAAACCATGGGATGTTTAAACAGAGTAGATAGAGAGAAATTGCTCTCATTGACAAACCTGGCGAAAACAAGAGGACACAGGTTTAAGGGATTGGCAATAGAATCAATGGCGACATGAGGGAAAACGTATGTTTACACAGCACGTGTTTAGGATATGAAATGATCTGGCTGAGAGAGTGGTGAAGCCAGAATCAATCAGAAGCGAATAGAATAAACAACTGAAGAGAAAAACAATGCAGGTCAGTGATGAGGAGATGTGGGAGTGAGATTAGCTGAGCTGCCCGTGCCGAGAGCTGACACGGACAAGACAGACCAAATGGCCAACTGCTGTGTTGCAACCATTCTATACTCCTTTCTGTTTGAATATATGAATTGTTGAACGGAATTGAACAGCTAAAGAGAGCATCCAAAGCATAGACGAACATCCGTCACAGGCTTCTCTGACGTTGGGAATTTAGTTTCTGAATAGTCATGCAGAGTGAAGGCCATCACTAAAACAACATGAATTCTACAGATGGGACTCATGATTTTACTAGGACTTCCCTGATTTCTGTTTAACACAGCTTCCAGTTATGATTATTTGCTTATTGTGATCAGATTTGTCCAGTCTTGGGGGTGAGGATGGGTCCAGTTCATATATTCCATCAACAGGGAATTAACACAGCAGTCATAATCTGTTTGTTCAAAGATTAAGAAAAACTGAACAATTTTGCAACCTCAGTATCCCCTTGGCGATCCAGGAGGGTATAAAGTTAATGGACTGGGAATGTGTCACCTCAGAATTTATTTCAGAGATATTACCTGCAGCACGAACGGACCGATCACTCCAAGCAGAAAATGTACCAACCAATTCATTGGGTGAGGAACATATTCTATGTGTTCCTTGCTATATTTGGCGTTCCTGGTAAGTATCTATAACCAATGAGGTTTTGTAAATCTGTGTATGAGCTGGTTTCTTCCATTATCATGGGAATAATAATATTACATGATATCGAATATGTACAGTTACACAGACACACATTCAATAATATAATTGCATTAATTTAATGAATTATCTGTGCAGTTTTAATCTGTTGTCGCAACTGTTTCTAACTCAAGACACCCTGCATTGTAAAGTTATTGAATTATATGGAATGTTGTGTTCTGTAGAATCACAGCTCAAAGCAGGAAAATCTCAGAGGGGAAGGATTACTGGAATTCTCTGTTAATGTGGAGCTACAGTGTGTGTGTGCACTAACTGGAGAAACGCACCTGACCTCAGCAATAAAGTATAACTGAGAGTCTCTGTCACTCGAAAACTGCACTGATTGTGTCTGACTAACTGGTGTGGACCACGTAACTCGTGGGACCATGTATTTCCTGGAGTATCTGTCATTGTATTCAATGTAGGTCCCCATCTTACTCTTACTCTAAATAGAGTTGTTGACGGCACTAGAGGTGCAGATTAATTTCCTTCCCGAGCACGGTCCTGAGAAGCGTTTGGTCATGAATGACTGCAATAAAAAATAATTCTCGTACAAAAAACACTGATGACTATGACTTGTTAATAGCCAAGTTACTGATTTTACAGCACAGAAACTGGGCATTCGGCACAACTAGATTCGGACTGTCTTCCTGCACTGCACGAGCCTCTCTTCATTCCAGCTCATCGAATCCTATCTGTATATCCTTCCAATCCTGTCTCCCTCATGTAGAAACCTTGATTGTTCTTATTTTGTTTCCATTGCAACTACTCCAAGAGGCCTCAGTTCTACGTTCACAGCACTCCGAGTAAATAGGGCTCTCCTGTATTCCATCGTGCATTTATTGATGACCATCTGATTTTGAGGAAATGCAGAACTGGTCACCAGCAAAGGTGGAAATGTCAGGTCCACGGTATCCCTCTCTAAACCCTATATAATTTTAAAGGCCTCTATTAGTTCAACACTCATCCTTCTCTTAACGACATAATAGAGCCACAACATATCCCAATAACTATAATCTCCCAGTCATGGTATTATTTCTGTGAAGAATACGTGCACCTGCTGGTTACCCTGGATATTTTTATCATGTGTAGTCCAGAAGAGTACATATTACTTACGTGTTCAATCTTAAATCTAAAAAAAATCTTTGGCCTCCTTAACTCGAGAGACAATGGGTAAGCGCCTGGAGGTGGTCAGTAGTGTGTGGAGCAGCGCCTGGAGTGGCTACAAAGGCCAATTCTAGAGTGACAGGCTCTTCCACAGGTGCTGCAGCAAAATTTGATTGTCGTGGCTGTTGCACAGTTGGCTCTTCCCTTGCGCTTCTATAATTTTTCTTGCCAACTGCTAAGTCTCTTCGACTCGCCACACTTCAGCCCCGCCTTTCTGGCTGTCGGCCAGCTCTGGCGAACGCTGGCAACTGACTCCCACGGCTTGTGATCAATGTCACAGGATTTCATGTCGCGTTTGCAGACGTCTTTAAAGCGGAGACATGGACGGCCGATGGGTCTGATACCAGTGGCGAGCTCGTTGTATAATGTGTCTTTGGGGATCCTGCCATCTTCCATGCGGCTCACATGGCCAAGCCATCTCAAGCGCCGCTGACTCAGTAGTGTGTATAAGCTGGGGATGTTGGCCGCTTCGAGGACTTCTGTGTTGGAGATACGGTCCTGCCACCTGATGCCAAGTATTCTCCAGAAGCAGCGAAGATGGAATGAATTGAGAAGTCGCTCTTGGCTGACATACGTTGTCCAGGCCTCGCTGCCATACAGCAAGGTACTGAGGACACAGGCTTGATACACTCGGACTTTTGTGTTCCGTGTCAGTGCGCCATTTTCCCACACTCTCTTGGCCAGTCTGGACATAGCAGTGGAAGCCTTTCCCATGCGCTTGTTGATTTTTGCATCTAGAGACAGGTTACTGGTGATAGTTGAGCCTAGGTAGGTGAACTCTTGAACCACTTCCAGAGCGTGGTCGCCAATATTGATGGATGGACCATTTCTGACGTAATGCCCCATGGTGTTCAATCACTACCTTTATAATTCGTTATTATAACACTTTTCTTTTCGTGATATTCCTGTAGAAATGAAAACCCGTGCTGTGATGACATTTGCATTGACTCAGTAAATTCGTTTTTCAATTTAACTCATTTGTACATCAGAGGAAATGGATCAAGACATATGAGTGCCTCCAACCCGAGGGAGTAGTTCGAGTCAGGGAGGAATGTCTTCGACCCCAGGGAGTGATTCGAGTCCGGGATCGGTTCCTAAAGTGGGAGTGATTGGAGAGCGGGTACAGTTCTCCAGTCTACCCGTTTTGTGGCTCCTCGTTGTAAACTTTAACTGGTGGACCAGCGTCGGGTGAGCGGGGCTCTTTACCTCTCCGTCCAGGAGTTGTAAAATCTGGAAGTGCTGGGGTTGGAGGCAGGTTGAGGTCATGGACCCGATTCGAATCGATCCCAACCCACACGGTTTTGGTCCTAAAATCCTTCTTGCCTGGGTTGAGAAGTGGAGAACGTTGTTCAGTAATTTACAGCCACTTTTCCCTTCTTTCCTTCACAGTTAATTTAGTGTCCATTGTGATCCTGTCCAAGGGAAATTGCGGACTCGCCACCTGCACCACTTGCTGCCTGGTGGCCATGTCAACGGCAGATCTACTGGTCATTCTCACTGAGATCATACTCCGGGAAATCAATAATATTTATTTCCCATTAAATTTCCTGGATCTCACCTCTGTGTGTCGCTCTCGTTATGTCCTGAACCGTGCAGCCATCGACTGTTCCACCTGGTTCACCATCGCTTTCAGATTTGATCAATTTTTCGCCATTTGTTGCCAGAAGCTGAAATCAAAATATTGCACCAAGAAATCTGCAACTGTGGTTCTAACAACTACCGGCATTCTGCTCTGTCTAAAAAATATTCCCACCTACTTTAGATATAAACCTAGATGGGTATTCGACAATGTAGAATGGCGCTGCTCTGACAAGCCAAGCTATTTTACTGACCCTCGATGGATTGGATTTAGAATGTTTGAAAAAGTTTTAACACCATTATTACCATTCATTTTAATTTTGTTGCTGAACGCTCTGACGTTCAGACACATTTTAGTGACCAATCGAGTTCGTCAGAGACTGAGTCGTCAGAGCAAGAAAGATAATCACAGTGACTCTGAAATGGAGAGAAGAAGGAAGTCTATGATCTTACTCTTCACCATATCTGGCAGTTTCATATTTCTGTGGCTGGTGTATATTTTATATATTTTTCGTGTTGGTCATTTCTTAGATGATGATTCTTCTTCTATCTTTGTAAATGTCGCATATATGCTGCGGAATTTAAGTTGCTGTACAAACACATTTATCTATGTGGCCACTCAGTCTGAGTTCAGAGAGCAGTTAAAGAGTGCCATGAAATATGCCATTACATCAATTATTAAATTAATTAATAAACAAAACAACTGAGACCATCTTAAATATCCAGCGGTTAATGGACAAAAGGTGACCGCTGGAGGTCCAGAAGAAGTAGGAGTCAAGACAAACACTAGGGCTGTTAGTGACGGGAAGAGGGGATCGAGAGGAAGAGGATCGGAAGTCAATTAGCAGCAACCAAAAAAGGATAACGGGCAGGGAGCAACGGGAAAGAGATGACCTTCGTAAAGGAGTCAGGAGGAGAGTGATTGCTCTCCCTAAAGGAACTGATCTGTCAGAAGCTTGAACTGGATATGACACCGAACATTGAACAAGAACCATGCAGTTTAATAAGTATGCTAACTAACTTAAGCAATTAAATATATCTGCAGAAGAAAACATTTATATTTAAAAACAACATTGTTTTCCTGATATTCCACTGGACACATTTATTCTTAATTGCTTTTGCAACCTTGGGATGTTGAGTTGAATTGTTTCCAATAGTTGGTATTGTTGATCAGAAGATGAAACATTGCTTGTGCAACTGCTTTGTATCTGCAAGGGTGTGTTACTTGTTCACACAATAACATGTTAACTCTTACAGCCCAGTAAATAAGCGACAGACATGCTTTTAGTGTACACCACTCTAATTACAGAGGTGCGAGACAGCAGAGGAACCTCAAGTTGTACTAATGGAAGAGATAATTCAAAGGAATTCATAATAAGAAATCGGAAGCCCAGAAGATGTAAACTCGCAATCTTTGCTGGTACAGTTTACAATGGTGTCTGTGGTGTAATTATTCTGAAACACATTTCACCGTAATGTCAATTCAGAGACAGGAGAACAAAGGCATCGCCTGTGCTGGCAACATTAAAGGAATCCTGGCCTTGAAGAGTAAAAAACTTCCATGTTGTCTTCAGTGCTGTTTCGTCAAATATTTGTAACATCTTGTTTAATAAATTATACTGGATTCATAAGTTGCCGTTTTTTTGTAACTTGTTAGGTCAGGCACAACTGAGGACCCCATTGTAATAAATTGAAAATTCAGAACTGAGAATTTTTAAGTAAAAGTTTTTATTAAGCCTCAAAACCCCAAAATATACAATGTGCAACTTGGGGTCCGACGTTGAAAACGGATAAAATGAAATGACTGGTTGTGAAGTTGAGTGGAATCTTGCACTGATTAGTCTGACCAACTTTTTTTTCATTCAAGGAAGGGAATTCCTAAGGGGAACAACCTGACATAGATGCCCACACGACCTGTGAATAAGATGTCATTTGAATTACGAGGTAAAAATTGCTCAAAAACAGAGAACCAGTATCAGCGGAAAAGAGGAATAATTTAGTATTTTAAGCTTCCAAGAACCATAGAGTCGCAGAAACATAGAATATTTAAAGCACAGAAAGAGGTCACTTTGAACCATCGTATGTGTGCCAGCTGAAAAAGTATCCAGCTATTCCAATCCCACCTTCCAGCATTTGGTCCTTAGCCCTGCAGATTATGGTAGCTGAGGTGCATATCCAGACTCCTTTTCAATGACTTGACAGTCTCTGCCTCAACTACCCTTCCAGGCAGTGAGGTCCAGATCACTACCACCCTCTGGGTGAAGAAACGTATTTCCTCATCCCCCCTCTAATTTTTTATCAACCAGTTTAAAGCTATGCTCCCTCGTCACTGGCATTTCTGATAAGGCGAATATATCTTTCACCTCCACTCGATCCAGGCTCCTCAAGATTTAGTACATTTCAAACAGATCTCCTCTCAGCCTTCTCTGTTCCAAGGAGAATAACTACAGCCTACCCAATCTTTCCTCCTACCTGCATTTTTCTAGTCCTGGCGACATCCTCGCAAATCTACTCTGTACCCTCTCCAGTGCAATTACATTCTTTCTGTAATGAGGTGACCAGAACTGCACATGGTACTCAAGCTGTGGCCTAAACAATGAGTTAGATATTTCCACCATAACCTCCCTGCTCTTATATTCAATACCACAGCTAATAAAGGAAAGGATTCCATATGCCTTCTGAAACACATTATCGACCTACCCTGCTACCTTCAGGGATCTGTGGACATTGACACCAAGGTCCTTCACTTCCTCTACATTTCTCAGTATTTTCTCGTTCATCGTGTTCTCCTTTGTCTTGTTTGTCCTCCCAAAATGTATCACCTCGCATTGCTCTGGCTGCAATTCCATTTGTCACCTTTGTGCCATCTGACCAGACCATAAATATCTCCCTGCAGCCGACAGCTATCATCCTTGCTATCTACCTAACAGCCAATCTTCGTATAGTGTGCAAACTTCTTGATCATGCCCCCTACATTTACGTCCAAATCATTAATATATACCACAAAAAGCAGTGGACCCAGTACTGAGCCTCGCAGAATACCACTGGAAACAGCCCTCCAGTCATTAAGACACCCGTCAACAATTACACTTTGTTTTCTGCCACTAAGCCAATTTTGTAACCACCTTGCTGCATTTCCCTGAAGCCCATGAGATTTTATTTTATTTAACCAGTCTGCCATGTGGACCCTTGTCAAAAGCCTTGCTAAATTATATGCTAACCGCATCAGCTGCTCTACCCTATCTGTCTTCCTTGTTACTGCTTCAAAAGATGTAATCAAGTTGGTCAAACAAGATTGTCCCTTAACAAATCCATCCTGACTATCCTTGATTAGCCTGTGCCTATCTAAGTGACAGTATATCCTGTCTCTCTCTGAATAGATTCCAATAATTTGTCCACTACTGAGGTTAGGCTGAATGACCTATGATTATTCAGTCTATCCTTCGTTCCTATTTTAATCAGAGGGCCAACGTTAACAATTCTCCAATCCTCAAGCACCGCACTCCTGTATTCAGCGAGGATCACGGTGCTGAGGACGCCGCGGACAGCATGTTTAGCGAGGTGGTCACACCACATGCAATCGCTGCACAGACAGAAAATGGATGGCTGTCCACCAGGAGGAGTAGTCGGTGCAGGCAGGTAGTGCAGGAGTCCCCTGTGGCCATCCCCCTCTCAAACCGATATACCGCTTTGGATACTGTTGGGGGGCGGGGGGTGGTAATGGGGAGGATGGCCTCTCAGGGCAAAGCAGCAACAGCCAAGTTCGTGGCACCTCGGATGGCTCTGCTGCTCAGCAGGGCAGGAACAAGACTGGGAGATCCATAGTGATAGGCGAACAGACAGGCGTTTCTGTGGCCGCAAACGAGGTTCCAGGATTGTGGTGCTTGGTCAATGATGCCTCAGAGTGGCTTTTTCAAGGAAAAAGCATGTTGTCCCTTAAGTATTCTCCCTCGTTCAAAAGTGGTTTGAATTGATTTGAACATGTGTTTCTTTGTCCTTTGCTTTTAAAAAGAGAACTGGGATGTCAGAGAACTTTTGTTTAAGCAGTTTAAAACTAGTAAAGTTAACCCTTTCCACGAGCTACATAACAATTTGCTGGATGGTATTTTGTGTGTTTGTATATACATATATATATATATATATAGTCATTTAGAATAAGTAATTATCACTAAACCATATATATATCTATATACATCTGATTTTGTGATAATTACAGTTTCTAAATTACCACATATATCTGGACTGAATGAACACATCTGGCTCCAAGGCGAATGGACCTTGTGTTCCCTGTTTCCCTAAATAGGTGGACCATATGGTCACAGAGATTAATCAACTCCAGCAGCTTAAGACTTTTGCAACATTTATTACAGCATGGTGATATTTTGATCTGAAGGCTTGGCCTTTTTTTAAAAAAAAGTGAGGAATTTGCATTAATTCTTTCGTAAATTTGTTTCCATTTGTTATCTTTCTAGAGAAAGCCTTTGTATTTATTTGCAGTCATCTTGCATAACAACTGTAGACATTACTGTCTCTGATAAATTCATCTGAAACCACGAACATGGAAATAATTGTTTATGACATTTAAATCAATAATAAATTAATTAATATGAGTTGCTATTCCAAGGACTCAAAATGAAATCAGCCTGAGTCTAAAGGGATAAAAACATACATAATTTTCAAAACGTGAATGGAAATATCGTCTCGGTGGTTGCTGAATATTGAGAAACAACATTTTTGAAGATAAATAAATGGAAGATATTGTCAACTAACAACATAATTATTTGAATTGAGGAAACTTAGAATTTAAAAAAAACTCAGTATAATTTGGTGCATTTCCTATCAACAGCAATTGGGTATCTGAGGTAAATAATAAACCAGCGAGCATAATCTGTTGCTTTAATCGTATGTACTTACATTATAATTATTTAGGAATTAACAGCACTCCTGCTGTCATCGAGTGAGGTGATCAGCAGGTGGGGTGACAGTCTTCAATCTGAGGAGTGTCAATGAAGTTTTAACAGATAATAACATTCTTCATCATCAGTAGTCATTTCAGGTTATGATATTTTAGAAGGTAAGAACATGTAAAATTTGTGCAGATCACACCACTCATGAGCTAGATAATAGAAAGAGTGGTCAACAACAGTAATGAGATTTAGGAGGAAGAATTTGTCCTGTGGGAAATTGCAGGTTCTTGGAATGGTGTTTTAAAATGACGAACGTTACTTAATCCTCATAATAATTAATGACTGGACTCATTAAGAAAGGAATTAGTCAATTTCATACTTTGTGAATGATAACATGATTAGTAAATGGTTTGTAACTTTTCCTTGGATTCATAATTAAACATCCATCTACAATATAAATGTGCTGAGGTGGGGTAAAATCAGTTGAGATGCATTTATCTTTAAATAGGAAATTATTGCGTAGGAACTTGCAATATGTCATTTGATTTATATGAGAATCCAGTTTCTGTTTTAAACTAACTTACATCAAATAAATAGGAGAGAAAATATTTGAGTATGACCACTGTGATTTAGAAGTGCACCAACATCTGAGACAAAGACAAAGGAATGATTATTGGAGGCATCAAATGAATAGACAAACAAAACATGGTAAGGCCTGGAATCAAATGGAATGTTGATTATTGAAAGAAAAAAAAACATTTTACATATTGTATTGGATGATAAAGTGTTTTCACTGCTCAAGAGTTGGTGAGTAACAGTTGTTAGAGAATAACTCCAAATAGCTGGGTTGGTAACTAAAGATAAAGGGAAAGGTCAACACTTTTATTTTAATATAGTCAGTAGTTTTTTTTTTATGGAACAAAGGTCCCTAGTGTAAATAATCTAATTGTTATGAAATTTAAGGGTATAAGTTAAGGGTAAGTTTTGACAGGGCAGCTCAACAACTTGAAGTGCTCCTCCTGTGCAATGTGGGAAGTCATGCACACTTCCAGTGTCCAGGGCAAACACGTGTGCAGGACGTGTCTCCAGCTGCAGATACTCGAAATCCGCGCTTTAGATCTGGGCGGATGGGGACACTGTGGAACATCCGCGAGGCAAAGATCATCGTGGAAAGCACGTACAGGGAGGTGGTCACCCTGCAGGTAAAGACTGCCCATGCAGAAAGGTAATGCGTGACCCGCAGGCAGAGTAGAAGAACTCGGCAGATAGTGCAAGAGTTCCCTTGGGCCATCTCCATATCTAACAGATGTTCCGCTTTCGATACTTTTGGGGAGATAGCTTCTCAGGGGAATGCAGCAACAGCCAGGTCAGTGGCAGCACGGTGGTTATGCTGCACAGCAGGGGAGGGAAAAGAGTGGGAGAACTATAATGATAGGGGATTCTATCGTAACGGGTACAGCCATGCGTTTATGTGTCCGCAAACGTGACTCCAGGATTTTATGTTGCTTGCCTGGTGCTAGGATCACGGATGTCATGGATGGAGCAGGACATTCTCAAGGGGGAGGATGAAGAATCAGAGGCTGTGGTACACATTGGTACCAATGACATAGATAGAGAGGGA
This sequence comes from Heterodontus francisci, assembly GCF_036365525.1. Classification (NCBI taxonomy): domain Eukaryota; kingdom Metazoa; phylum Chordata; class Chondrichthyes; order Heterodontiformes; family Heterodontidae; genus Heterodontus; species Heterodontus francisci. The sequence continues at coordinate 74,878,461 of NC_090391.1, forward strand.
TGAGGTCCTGCAACAAGTATTAAGGGTGCTAAGTAGCAAATTAAAAAGCAAGACCCCAAAAGTTCTAATCTCTGGATTACTCCCAGTGCTACGTGCTAGTGAGTATAGGAATAAGAAGATAAAGCAGATAAGTGCATGGCAAGAGGGAGGGCGTTAGTTTCCTGGATCACTGGGTCTATTTCTGGCAAAGGTGGGACCTGTACATGCTGGACGGCTTGCACATGTACCGGAATGGGACCAACATCCATGATGGTAGGTTTGCTACTGCTGTTTGGGGGTGGGGGTGGGGGATGATTAAACTAACTTTTCAGGTGGATGGGATACAGAGTGCAGGTACAGTAGGGTTGATATAGTGACAAATATAGAAGAGAAACTGAGTGAGACTGGAAGGCTCAGCAAATATAGACCAGGACCATTGACTGGTTCCCTTAGACCTGAATCAAAGAGTCATTCCAAGGCTGGCGGGAGAGTTTAGGGGAGACCAGAGAGAACCCCGACCTGGTCAGTCCTTTTCAAACAGGAAACCAACAGTGCCTTGGCAATTATATTAATAAAACTGTTAGGAAGACCGGAGGAGGCTATTCGACCCCTCGTGATGGTCCCACCTATTCACTTATGTCATGGCTGATTTGCTCCTTATCCACATCGAGCTGTCTCGGCTCCGTAAACATTAATACCCTTTCCTAACAAATCTCTACCGATAATCAGGAATTAATGTCACTGCATGCCAACACTGGGGAATTCCTTCCGTCAACTCTTTGGCTGTCGACCTCTCATAACTGCTTAAAGACATTCCTTAAAACTAACCTCTTTGACCAAGTTTTTGGTCATCAACCTTCATCTCTCCTTATGTGGGTTTGGGGCCAGATTATGTTTGAGAATGCACCCTACATAGTATCTTTGGGAAATTTTATTACTCGCATTCTCCCTCACCCCATCTCTCTCTCTCTCTCTCTCTCTCTCTCTCTCTCCCCCTCTCCCTCTCTCTCTCCTTGCCTCTAAGGCAAGTATATCCTTCCTGGACAGCAACATTTAACAGTTTCTCACCATTTGCAAAATGTTCTGCGTTTCTATTCTTCCTGCTGAAGTGAAGAACCTCACATATCTCCACATGATATTCCAGCTGCCACTTTCTTGCCCACTCACTTAACCTGTCATTCTTCCTTTGCAGTCTGGTTGTGCCCTCCTCACAGCTTACTATCCCACCTAACTTTGCATCATCAGCCCATATAAACCGAACATAGTCAGTGTTTGAGAGAAGCACTTTTGTCCTGACAAGTATTATGATACAACTGGTTGATATTTTGTGCCGGATATTTCGGTATATTCATCGGAGTTGTTAAGATGAATGATCTTTAATAAGAGATTATAGGAACGGAGGAATATAGTAGCAACAGTAGGCCATTCATGCCCTCTGGACTGTCTCACCATTCAATGAGATTATGGCTGATCCGCAGCCTAACTTCATATACCTGCATTTGGCCCATATGCCTTATTATCTTTGCTTAACAAAAATGTATCTCAGATTTAAAGCTAACAACTGTTCTAGCTTCAACTTCTGTTTGTGGGAGAGAGTTACAAACCTCTCCCACCCTTTGCATGAAGAGGTGGTTCCTAACATCTCTCCTGAATTGTCTGCTCCTAATTTTTAGACCATGTCCCCTAGTTTTAGAAACTTCGAACAGTGGAATTAGTTTATCTTTATCTAGCCTGTCTTTTCCTGTTAATATCTTGACGACTTCGATCAGATCACCCATTAACCTTCTACATTCTGGCGAGAACAGGCCTAATTTGTGTAATCTCTCCTCGTACCTTAACCCCTGTAGTCCAGGTATCATTCTTGTAAACCTACGTTGCTCTCCCTTCAAGGCCAATATATCCTTCCGAAGGTGTGGTGCCCATAACTGCTCACAGTGCTCCACGTAGGGTCTGACAAGGGTTTTGTACAGCTGCAGCATAACCTCTGTGTCTTCATACTCCAATCCTCCAGATATAAAGGCTAGCATTCCATTAGACTTTATGATTATTTTCTGCACTTGCTCATGGCATTTTAAAGATCTATACACCTGAACCCCCAAGTCTCTTTGGACATCCACTGTACTTAACCTCTTCCCATTTAGAAAGTACCCTGCTCCATCCTTTTTTGGTCCAAAATGGATAACCTGACACTTGCCCACATTGAAATCCATCTGCCACCGTTTTGCCCATTCACCTAGGATGTCGATATCTCCTTGAAACTTTATGCTGTCATCTAGACTGTTTACAATGACGCATAACTTTGTATCATCAGCAAATTTGTATATATGACTTACAATGTCATCATCCAAGTCGTTAATGAATAATGTGAATAATTGAAGCCCCAACACAGATCCCTGTGGGACACCACTAGTCACATCCTGCCAATCGGAGTACTTACCCATTATCCTCACTCTCTGTCGCCTACCACTCAACCAACTTTCTAACCATATCAATAATTTACCCTCAACTCCATGGGCTTCGACCTTAGTTAACAGTCTCTTATGTGGGACTTGATTAATGCCTTCTAGAAGACCATATAAATAACATCCATAGACATTCACCTGTCCATTACCTTAGTCACCTCTGGAATAAAATCAATGAGATTTGTCAGTCATGACCTTCTCGTTATGAACCCATGCTGGTTATCTAATTAACTGAAATGTTTCTCGGTGTTCAGTCACCCTATCCTTGATTATAGACTCCAGCAACTTGCCCACCACAAATGTCAGGATAACTGGTCTGTAATTTCCTTGGTTCCCCCTTTCACCCTTCTTAACAAATGGAGTGACATGTGCAACGTTCCAGTCCAGAGGGACCACTCCTGAATCTACGGAACTCTGAAAGACTATAGTTAGATAATCTACAATGTGCTCCCCGACTTCTTTTAACACCCTCGGATTGAAACCGTCAGGTCCTGGGGATTTCTTACTCTTTAGTTCCATTAATTTCCTTGTTACTGATGTTTTACTGAACGTAAATTGTGTTAAGTTCCTGTCCCCTATCGGCTATTAAGGACTTGCAGCAAATGATCTTCATTTTCAACTGTAAATACTGAGGCAAAGTAATTGTTCAACATCTATGCCATTTGCCCATTATCAATGACAATATCTCCATGTACAGCTTTTAGTGGGCCTACATTGCTCTTGACCACCCGCTTTCCCTTTATGTAACTATAACATTTCTTCTTATTGATTTTGATGTCCCTTGCAAGTTTCATTTCATAATCTCTTTTAGTAGCTCTTATAAGCTGCTTTGTGACCCTTTGCTGGTCTTTGTTTCTTCGTGCTTTTCACTTTCAAACGCTACCTTGAATTCGATCATGTTGTGATCACTATTTGATAAATATTCACGCACAGCTAGGCTACTAATTAAATTTGGCTCGTTACTCATAACTAATTCTAATATTGCCTGTCCCCTTGTTACACCTAAGACATATTGCTGTAGGAAACTCTCCCGGACACATTCCAGAAATACACTACCTTTCTGACAGGTGCTAGTCTGCCTCTCCCAATCTCTGTGTAAGTTAAGATCCCCCATTAATACTACTCTGCCTTTGTTCCACATTTGCCCAATTTGTACATTTATACAATCGAAGAACTCAGAACTGCTATCAGGGGGTCTATACACAAAACCTGTTCCAGTTTTTGATCCTTTTCTCTTCCTCAGTTCCACCCATAAGGCCTCCACTGGATGAGAGAGTGTCCTTCGGTGCCCTCTCCCACCCTCACATCCAGCACTGGAAACAGAAACACAGAGAGACAAACTCACACACAGACACAAGTACAGCCAAATAAACACAGGCAGACTGACATGTCCAGGTAAACACATACATACACATAGAAATCCAAAGTAAGACACATCCATTCCCACTGACCGAGAGAGAAAGGGTGAGAGAGAGAGAGAGAAACCCACGTAGAGACACATATATTCACATTGACCAACTTAGACAGACAAACACAAACACTGTGTAAAGAATGTTTTTACAAACATCAAAATCTCTCTTTTCTCCTTTCATATTTCACTCGCGGGGTTTCAATTTATTGTCAATCTGATTTCACAGAGGGCAGGAGAATTTTTGCTTTCCTTTTCTTGTCTTTGCCGTCAGGGGGTCATGGGTCAATCCCATTGTCTGTGCAGTCTGTGACCCCCTGGCCCAGCGCTGTGACCCCGAGGGGGGGTGGGGGGACGGGCAACAGGGAGATGGTCATTCCCGACTTCTTAAAGGGACCCCACACCGCCAGAACTGCTTCTTAGGTTTAAAGCTTCTAGTGTGTCCGGAGGAGTTTGAACAAGGATGGGATCAAAGTGACATTAAATCTTCCAATATTTATTTATTCAGTGATGTTAATAAACAGCAGATTATCTGTGAAGCCCAAATTCACACAATTAAATTTGTGAATTCAGATTAATAATTTTAACGGATAAACTATTGTTAATTAATTCATTTCATTGGCTAAACATTATCACCACAGCCTTGTTTACTTCTGGATATGATATTAATAAAGCACTTAGGAAGAGAGGCGGAGGCCGTTCTACACCTCGAGCCCATCCTATCTCTTTGAGACATTTTATTCCTCACATTCTCCCTTACTGTGTGTCTCTCTCGGTCCCTCAGCCAGACTCTCTCTCTCACCTCCTTATCCGTCTCTTTTCCTCCCTCACCCTGCCTCTATCTAGCTCTCCCTCACCCTATCTCTCTCTGCCTCTCTCCCTCACCCCATCTCTCTATCTTTCTCTCTCTCTCTCCCACAGCCCGTCTCTCTCTCTCTCTCTATTTATCTCTCTCTCTCACCCCATCTCGTTCTCTCTCTCTCTCTCTCTTTCTCCCTCTCTTTCACTGTCTTTATTTCAGTTCTTTCAGATGTATGGATAGATTGGAGTGCTTGGGTTGTTCTTCATAGATCCTTCCTATCCACTCTATCTGGGCTCCTCATAATTTAATTTATTATTCTCTATTAAATCTCCCTTCAGCCTCCTCTGTTCCAAAAAAAATATATAACTCTGGACTGTCCAATCTTTTCTCATCGCTAAAATTCTCCATTTCTGACAACATCCTCTGTAAGCTCCTTTGTATCCTCTCTCCTGCAATCACATCCTTCCTGTAATGTGCTGACCAGAACTGTATGCAGTACTCTAGCTGTGGTCTAACCAGTGTTTTATGCAGTTCCAGCATAACCTCCCTGCTCTTATATTCTATACATCGGCCAATAAAGGAAAATACAATCGGAAATCCTGCAAAGAAAACAATCCCTATTGTTAAAAAAACTGCCAACAATGTTCACAGTGCAACACAAGTATGATTTATTAAACTTTAACACATCAGAGCTTGTCACTCAGTCCATTAAAGTGTATTGCACTAATACTGACTTTTACTCCAGTCCTTCAATCCCACTTCATCTCGGCGAGATTGTTATAAGAATGACCACATCCGTTCAAACATAAATATTACCCACATCAAACCAGAGCAATTAGAAATTGTACACAGCTGCTGATAGCAAGTAACAAGAATGAAGGTATTCTAACGACCAAAAATGAATACATCTCCAACCGAGACAAATAGATATCTTTATTTATATTAATATCCATCCATCCATCCATCTGAATGGAGTCAAATGGGGGCCAGGCCTCTCTCATAACAACATTGTTTGACCATTTCACTTTTTATGACAGACTGAAAGCTTTCACCGATCTGGTCTCTATTTTACTGCAATTCTTTGTCTGATATTAATGAGTTGTTTTTTTCTGTAGGATCTGCGATGACCTCTTCCACGACAGAGAATCCTGCGACTAGAACATCAGGCGGAAGCTTTTTCTCCCGAAATCCCTGTTTCCTGTTTGTTTCTTGCTGTCTTGTTGCCAATTCCATATGGAGGGAGCAGAGTGAAAAGGCTGAAGGGATTTGCGGGGAAGGAGGTTTTTTCTTAATCTCAAACTGTACCGGAGCCAGTGGAACTCTCTTCCACGAACGGCAATTGATGCTGAGCCACTTGTTAATTTTTAACTCTGAGTTTGATAGATTATTGATAACCAAAGGTATTAAGTAATGAGGGGCCAAGATGGGGATATGGTCTTAGATCACAGATCAGCCATTAGCTCGTTTAATGACAGAACAGGGTTGAAGGGCAAAATGGCCTCCTTCTCTTCCTATGTTCGAAAACAAAATTACTGCTATCACTCTCTGTGTCTCACTCACCCTCTCGGTCTCAGTTTTCTCTCTATCTGCTGTCTGACTCACCTCTCTCAGAACTTAGAAAACCAGACATCAGTCAGCCATTTTAGGTTCGTTCTGTGTTCTGTCTTCAAAACCATGAGGGAATCAGACAGGATAAAAGGTTGGGACAGTTCGAGCAGTGCAGGGTCCCTTTTTCGGAGGCAAAATAGTGAGGAGGAAGGAAATCTGGAAACCATCTCTTTGTCACTCCTCCTCTCCCTCCCTTTCCCTTTCTCTCTCTCTCTCTCACTTTCTCTCTCTCCCTCTCTCTCTCCCTCTCTCTTTCTCTGTGTTTCTGTTACTCTCTCACTCCATGCCTCTCGCTGCCCTTTTTTACTCTCTCTGTCTCCCTTGCTCTGTCTCTGTCTCTTTCTCTCTGTCTCGCACTCTTCTCCCTCTCTGCCTTTCTTTCACCCACCTCCCAATATGTCTCCCTCTCTCTCCCTTCCTATATGTCTCTCCCTCTCTGTCTCTCTCTCTCTCTTTCTCCCTCTGTCTGTCTGTCTCTCCCGCCTTATGTCTCTCCATGCCTCCCTCACTTTGTCTCCCGCTCCCTCCCTCTCTGTCTCTCACCCTCCCTCTTTCGTTTCTCTATGCCTCCCCCTCTCTCTTTCTCCCTCACTCTTTCTCTCCTTCCCTCTCTTCGTCTCTTTCTCCCTCCCTCTCTCTCTCTCTATGCCTCCCTCACTTTTTCTCTCTCTCTCTCCCTCTCGCTCCATCTCTCTCTCTGTCTATCTCTCCCTCCCTCTCTCTGTCTCTCTATGCGTCCCTCACTTCGTCTTCCTCTCCTTCCCTCTTTGCTTATCTCTGCCTCCCTCTTTTTGTCTCTCTGCCCCCTTCTCTTCATATTTTCCGCCCTCTTTCTCTCTTTCTCTTCCTCCTTCTCTGTCTCCCTGTCTCTCTCTCCATCACTCTCTCTTTCCCGCCCTCTCTCTGTTTCTATCACTCTCACTCCATGCCTGCCTGTCTCCCTTGCTCTGTCTCTCTCTCCCTCTGTTTCCCTCTCTCTCTCTCTCTCGCATCCTCTCTATGTCTCTCTCTCTCCCTCTCCCTCTGTCTATCTCTCTGTCCCTCTCCCTGTTTCTGTCACTCTATCACTCCATACTTCTGTCTGTCTCCCTTTCTAACTACCTCTGTCCCCCTTGCTCTCTCTTTGTCTCCTCCCTCTCACCTCTCACTCTATCCCACCCTCTCTGTGTCTCTCTATGCCTCCCTATCTCTATCTCTCCCTCCCTCACTCCATCTCTCTTTCTCTCCCTCCCTCTGTCTGTCTCTCACCCGCCATCTCTCTGTATCTCTCTATACCTCCCTCACTTCTGTATCTAACATTGACGAAGAGAATGTTGTTTTAGACTGGAGGGAGGTATAGAGTGATCTCCTCCAGAGGTTCTTATGGGACCACTGCTATTGTTGATGTATATGAATGACCTGACCTGGGTTTGCAGGGCAGAACATCAAAGCAGTGTGAGCTGTGAGGTGGATGCCGAGAAGCTCCAGTGTGATTTGGACAGGTTGAGCGACTGGGCAAATACACGGCAGATGCAGTATAATATGGATAAATGTGAAGTTATCCACTTTGGTGGCAAAAACAGAAAGGCAGATTATTATCAGAACGGCGACAGATTGGGAAAGGGGGAGGTGCAACGGGACTTGGGTGCCCTTGTGCACCTTCGCTAAAAGTAAGCATACAGGTGCAGCAGGCAGTTAAGAAGGCAAATGATATGTTGGTCTTCATAGTGAAAGGATTCGCGTACAGGTGCAAGGATGTCTTGCTGCAATTACGCAAGGCCTTGGTGAGGCCACATCTGGAGTATTGTGTGCAGTTTTGTTCTCCTTATCTGTGAGAGGATGTTCTTGCTATGGAAGGATTGCAAAGAAGGGTTACTAGACTGATTCCTGGGACTGACGTATGAAGAGAGATTGTGTCGATTCGGCTTGTATTCACTCTAGTTTCGAAGAATGAGAGAGGACCTCATAGAAAGCTGCAAAATTATAACAGGACTGGACAGAGTAGATGCAGGAAGGATGGTCGCGATGGCGGGGGAGTCCCGGACCAGGGGTTCCAGTCTAAGGATAAGGGGTAAGCCATTTAGGACTGAGATGCAGAGAGGTTTCTTCACCCAGAGAGTGGTGAACCTGTAGAATTCTCCACCACGGAAAGCAGTTGAGGCCAAATCATCAAACATATTCAAGAAAGAATTAGATATAGTTCTTAGGGCTGATGGGATCAAAGGATACGGGGAGAAAGCGGGAACAGGTTACTGAGTTTGCATGATCAGCCATGATGATATAGAATGGCAGAGCAGGCTCGAAGGGGCGAATGGCCTGCTCCTGCACCTATTTGTCCATGTTTTTTTGACACAAAACTTTGCAAATGTAGTAAAGAGAGAAGAGAATAATAGCAGACTTCAGGAAGCTATTGGCAGTCTGATGAATTGAACAGAGACATGGCAGGTTAACATCAATGCCGAGAAATGTGAAGTGATGGACTTTGGAAGGAAGACTGTGGCAGAGGGAATATAAACAACATGGTACAATGTTAAAACGGGTGCAGGAACAGAGAGACCTGACGTTCAATCCACAGTACCTTACACATACAGGAGCAGAAGGTCTCTCTCTCTCTCTCTGTCTCTCTATCTCTCTGTCTCTGTCTCTTACTGTCTCATTCTTTGGCCTCCTTATCTCGAGAGACAATGGATAAGCGCCTGGAGGTGGTCAGTGGTTTGTGAAGCAGCACGTGGAGTGGCTATAAAGGCCAAATCTACAGTGACAGGCTCTTCCACAGGTGCTGCAGAGAAATTTGTTTGTCGGGGTTGTTACACAGTTGGCTCTCCCCTTGCGCCTCTGTCTTTTTTCCTGCCAACGACTACGTCTCTTCGACCCGCCATGTTTTAGCCCCGCCTTTATGGCTGTCCGCCAGCTCTGGCGGACGCTGGCAACTGACTCCCATGACTTGTGATCAATGTCACAGGATTTCATGTGGCGTTTGTTGACGTCTTTCAAGCGGAGACATGGACGGCCGGTGGGTCTGATACCAGTGGCGAGCTCGCTGTACAATGTGTCTTTGGGGATCCTGCCATCTTCCATGCGGCTCACATGGCCAAGTCTTCTCAAGCGCCGCTGACTCAGTAGTGTGTATAAGCTGGGGATGTTGGCCGCCTCGAGGACTTCTGCGTTGGAGATACGGTCCTGCCACCTGATGCCAAGTATTCTCCGGAGGCAGCGAAGATGGAATGAATTGAGACGTCGCTGTTGGCTGACATACGTTGTCCAGGCCTCGCTGCCATAGAGCAAGGTACTGAGTACACAGGCCTGATACACTCGGTCTTTTGTGTTCCATGTTAGTGCACCATTTTCCCACACACTCTTGGCCAGTCTGGACATAGCACTGGAAGCCTGTCCCATGCGCTTGTTGATTTTTGCATCTAGAGACAGGTTACTGGTGATAGTTCAGCCGAGGTAGGTGAACTCTTGAACCACTTCCAGAGCGTGGTCGCCAATATTGATGGATGGAGCATTTCCGACGTCCTGCCCCATGATGTTCGTTTTCTTGAGGCTGATGGTTAGGCAAAATTCTTTGCAGGCAGCCGCAAACCTGTCGATGAGACTCTGCAGGCACCCTTCAGGGTGAGATGTCAAAGCAGCATTGTCAGCAAAGAGGAGTTCCCTGATGAGGACTTTCCGTACTTTGGACTTCGCTCTTAGACGGGCAAGGTTGAACAACCTGCCCCCTGATCTTGTGTGGGGGATAATTCCTTCTTCAGAGGACTTGAACGCATGTGAAAGCAGCAGGGAGAAGAAATTCCCATAAATTGTGGGTGCGGAAACACAGCCCTGTTTCACGCCACTTAGGATAGGAAAGGGCTCGGATGAGGAGCCACCATGTTGAATTGTGCCTTTCATATTGTCAAGGAATGAGGTCTCTGTCTCTCTCTCTATATATATATATCTATATATATTTATATATATATGTATACCTCGCTCTCTCTGTCTCTCTCTCTCTCTCTCTCTCTTTCTCTCTCTCTGTCTTTCCATTTCACTGTCTCGATTTCTCTTTCAACACCTATCCTGACTTTTCTCTGAATACTTCTTGGTTGCGTAGGACCCTGAAATATATCAGTCTCAATGTTTAAAATAACAGCTGACATTACTGTCTTTCAATTCGGACATTCAAAGAACAAATAAACAAAGAGAATTACAGCACAGGAACAGGCCCTTCGGCCCTCCAAGCCTACGCCGATCCAGATCCTCTATCTAAACCTGTCGCCTATTTTCTAAGGGTCTGTATCTCTTTACTTCCTGCCCATTCATGTATCTGTCTAGATACATCTTAAAAGACGCTATCGTGCCCGCGTCTACCACCTCCGCTGGCAACGTGTTCCAGGCACCCACCACCCTCTGTGTAAAGAACTTTCCACGCATATCCCCCTAAACTTTTCCACTTTCACTTTGAACTCGTGTCCCCTAGTAATTGAATCCCCCACTCTGGGAAAAAAAAATGTTCTATCCAACCTGTCTATACCTCTCATGATTTTGTACACCTCAAACAGGTCCCCCCCTCAACCTCCGTCTTTCTAATGAAAATAATCCTAATCTACTCAACCTCTCTTCATAGCTATCGCCCTCCAGACCAGGCAACATCCTGGTGAACCTCCTGCATTGTGGAACTGTCAGTTATCTGTACAGAGACATGGTATCGGGGTGTTTGAATGAAGTTGACGATTTTGGTTGATTGAATAAGCTGTGAATTAGGTTGTGGACTGTGTCCCTTGCAGACACACAAAACTGAAGGTCTTTACAGTAGACATCCTGAGAGATTGGAATGGTTTACCAATGTCTGACTAACATAAGACTCATGAAAGAAAAAGATTGGGGACAATATATAAAAGCTGAAGCAGTCAGCCAACAGTAGGAAGGTGAATGTATTTTGTGAACTTGAATTTCTCTGAAAATAAAATAAATAATGAATAAATCTGAAATAATAAATCCTCCAAGATGAAATGAATCACTTTCACTGCTCTGTCCCCTCTTATCATCTCCTTCTGATGGTGTCCCTGTCTCACTGCAGTTACTGCCCTCCCTCTCACCAACTGCATCAGCTGGTGTCCCTGTCTCACTGCAGCTACTGTCGCCTCTCACCATCTCCCTCTGCTGGTGTCCCTGTCTCATTGCAGTTTCTGACCTCCCTTCACCATCGCCATCTTCTGGTGTCCCTGTCTCACTGCAGTTACTGTCCACTCTCAGCAGCTCCATCTGCTGGTGCCCCTCTCCTCATTGCAGTTCCTGCCCCCTCTCACCATCTCCATCTGCTGGTGTCCCTGTCTCACTGCACTTACTGTCCTCCTCTCACCATCTCCTTCTGCTCGTGTCCCTGTCTCACTGCAGTTATTGTCACCTCTCACCATCTGCAGCCAGCAAAGACCATCACCCCCATAAACCAGAGAAAGATAGAAAGTGGGAGAGTTAAAAGAAATCAAGTATCAGGATACAAGAAAGAAGAGTTGTGAATGCCCAGGAACATATTTTCTGGTCAGAAAGTGGGGTGCTAAGGGTAGAA